>NC_000068.7:108312833-108375333 GCF_000001635.26 Mus musculus
TAATGGTACATGATTTTTTTTTCCTTCATCCCCTTCATTCTACACAGTCCCTCATTGACATCTGTTTCCTTTTTCTGGTTAACCAACCATTCTTACTCTGTTTTTACTTCCTTCAAAATTCTAACACTCCTCTCATAATCCCCTTTCAACTTTTGTCACACACAAAACACTCTAAATTCTGTACATAAGTGGAAGTCTATGGCATTTGCCTTTCTGAGTCCAGCTTGCTTTGTTTAGCATAATAGCCTCCACTTTGAACCAGTTTCCTGAATATATCATGATTTTATATGGCTACAAATATTCCAGTGTATAAATGTACCCATCAGCTGATGAATATCAGCAGTTCCATTTCTTAGCTAAGTAGTAAACATGAGTGTAAATGCACATCTGTGTATATTACATTAGTCAGTCATGCATACATGACTGCACACACACACACACACGCACACACACACACACATGCACGCACGCACGCACGCACGCACGCACGCACGCACGCACACACGCACACACACCACACACACATGTTCCTAAACAGACAAATAAAACCTGTTCAGTAGGCATATTATTTACTTGTATGAAAATGTTTTTTTTGAAGGCTATTTGGGATCAGATAACGATTTGGTATGTTTCTTCAAGAAGAAGATTATTTTTCCTGTTCTTAGCATTTCTTAGTTGTCTGTGGTTTTCTGTTTAGGGATGAAGTTTTGTGAACCTTTCCACTTCTCTATTATTATATCTATTGGTGTTCTTGTTCAAGTCATGTTTACTCAGCACCCCTCATCAAGAAAACTTCTCTTTGTAATAGAGCATTAGAGACATCTAAAACCCATCAAAACACAGAATAGTAGAGTACAGTCTCAAATAATATAGCTACAACACATCTTGAGCACACAAAGTTCAAGAACCATTGTGAAAGAGGAACAGAAATATTATAAAAGCCAGAGGAATGGGGATTTTCTGTGAGGTGTCTTCCAGAAATGTCAAAGCTACATTATGTCTGATGATTTTGAATTTTTCAAACACTTCAATTTTCCCTCTAAAAATTATCTCTGTAATTTTTAATGAATTTATTGATAGGTTGATTTAATACTTCTGTATTCAGTTCTTAGTCTTGTATGCAAATGCTGTTTATTAATACATTATCAGATAAATAGTTATGAAAGATTCCCTCTCTTTCTGTAGACAGCCTCTGGAGAGCTCACTCAATTTTTAGATTTAGCTCACTAATTTTTGCATTTAGACCATGTAATTTTGGAGTGATTACATAAAATAATCTATGCGCTTAAATGTCATAGAAGGAGCTACCTAATACTAATATATTATCAATTATGTTATATAAGTAGTAATTACTAATATAATTGTATTATCACTAATAGTAACTTTATAACTTTGTACTATGATCATTGGCATGAGCATGTATAAAGCAAATGTAATTAGTAAATAATTTTCTCCTTTACTTCCCTTTTTATTAACATATTGGCAGTTCATAAAGATAATAGGAGTAGAAATACAAGAATGTATTTTTCATGGTTGTTGGTCAGATATCCATAAACAGTGACCAACTTAATTTATTATAAAATGCAAAAGCTATATCAGTAATTATACTCAAATTGTAAGAAATTTTTATTTGGAAAACTATGGAGCATAATCCTAAAAGTTATTTTACAGGTTAATTTTATCTAACAAATTGACAAATTTAGAATCACTAAAAAAAGAGTGTCTGATGTATTTATTTAGATCAAATTGAACAATGGGCATGTTTGTGATTGTCATGATTACTAATTGTTATAAGATGATCCTTTTGTGGGCAATACCATTATGGGCAAGGGTTCTTAACAGTAAAAAAAGTAGGAGAAAGCTGACTAAGAACAAACAAGCAAGCAAACAGGCAGGCAAACAAGCAAGTCAACCTACATGCATTTATTTTCCTCTACCTCTGAACGTTTATGTGGTATAACTGGCTGCTCAATTTCTTTCATACATTCTCTTCAATTGTGGGTTGTAACAGGAATTGTGAATGGAATAAGCCTTTTCTCCCTTATGTTGATTTTGGTAGTATGCTTTTCTTCCAAAACATATATGGAGCTAGAACAACAAGATATAGATGGATTTATTTACCACAAGTAACCTTAAAATACATTAGACTCTCTTCTTTAGTGTGAAAACAGGGCATCATCAAAAGTTATTACTTTGTGCCGGGCGTGGTGGCACACGCCTTTAATCCCAGCACTAGGGAGGCAGAGGCAGACGGATTTCTGAGTTCGAGGCCAGCCTGGTCTAAAGAGTGAGTTCCAGGACAGCCAGGGAAACACAGAGAAACCCTGTCTCGAAAAACCAAATTTACTTTGTTTTTAACTTGAAACTGGAGGCTATAATATTATATATATATATATATGATAAAACAAAAGTGATGCCAACAGAACATTTAAAAATAGGATTTTGTTCTTCCTACCTCATTTTTTGTTTTGGTTTTTTTTTTATGTTAAAATGCATTTTTAAATTTTAATTAGGTATTTTCTTCATTAACATTTCCAATGCTACCCCAAAAGTCCCCCATACCCTCCCCCTCACTCCCCTACTCCCCCCAACTCCCACTTCTTGGCCCTGGCGTTCCCTTGTACTGAGGCATATGAAATTTGCAAGATCAATGGGCCTCTCTTTCCACTGATGGTTGACTAGGCCATCTTTTGATACATATGCAGCTAGAGTCAAGAGCTCCGGGGTACTGGTTAGTTCATATTGTTGTTCCACCTATAGGGTTGCAGATCCCTTTAGCTCCTTGGTTACTTTCTCTAGCTCCTCCATTGGGGTCCCTGTGATCCATCCAATCGCTGACTGTGGGTATCCACTTGCTACCTCTTAAGGGTACAGAAAATCCAGAAATTAAGGGATGGAAGCAAACAATGCAAAAAAAAAAAAAAAAAAAAAAAAACCTGATGTAAACAATACAGAAGTGAAACCAAGGAGAAAAGAGATGATAATGTCATGAGATAAAATATTCTTGCTTTCTTACTTATATTGGAATTTCAAAAACTGGAACGAATGAACATGTATTAGAGGAAACATACAAAATGTAAGAAGTAAATTAGAATCGGTGCCCTTGGTACATAAATTGCATTAAACTTACCTTGAAAGGAACACCAAATGTAAACACTAAAGATTATTAAATATCTAAGCAAAGAGTAATAACAAAACAATAATATATATTAAAGTAAATGTAGCATAGGGCTTTTTAAAGAAGTTGCTGGTGTTTTATGCAAACACCAAGACAATGGGGAAATGCTTCATATGTCACTTGTGGATTTGCTTTTCCTTCTCAGAATATATTTCTTCTTTATGAGAAAAGACATAAAGCTTAAAGACAGTATCCTTAATAGAATATAATGAATAAATGAATCCTAAAACTCACAAAGGGATTCTTAAAGTATTCATGGAACACTTTAGATGATTGTTCATATGTTGAAGAAGAATCTTGGTTTTACTCAGATGTGATTGTACCAAACACAATGGTGAAATACATTTTCCTCACACATTCGCATATAGTGTAATATTGATTTGTACCTCATATTTATGTTTTGGCTTGATATTTAATCTCTGCATTTGGTTTTAGATTGGATGTGCTGTAATTTGTGGGGACTAACACAGAACCACAGTTGCCCCTTCACCATGCATAATCTTCTTTCATATATAAATTGTTCATAATTTTGAAATTATAATCCATTCTTTAATTGTTGATGCTAATCTGGTGCTGATTTCAGTATATGTGTGTCATATTTGTACCATTACAATATATGAAATCCATAGTGACCTTTGGCATAACACACACAGGTATTAAATATAAGTGAATTTGGAAAGAATCACTTGACTTAATATCAAATATTGAATATGTTATCTGTTTGTTTATGGCATGGCCTCATTTAGAGAAAAATCCTCAAAGTTCAAACTAAACTCAAAATTTATGAATTAAAATAGATTAAATCAATATTCCTAAGATACCAACTTCGCACATTTTGTTGTTGTTGTTATTGTTGTTGTTTTGAGACAGGGTTTCTCTGTGTAGTCCTGGCTGTCCGGGAACTCACTCTGTAGACCAGGTTGGCCTCAAACTCAGAAATCTGCCTGCCTCTGCCTCCCGAGTGCTGGGATTAAAGGCATGCTCCACCACACCCGACTGCACTTTTTTTTCCCATTTTTTATTAGGTATTTAGTTCATTTACATTTCCAATGCTATACCAAAAGTCCCCATACCCACCCACCCCCACTCCCCTACCCACCCATTCCCCCTTTTTGTCCCTGGCGTTCCCCTGTACTGGGGCATATAAAGTTTGCATGTCCAATGGGCCTCTCTTTCTAGTGATGGCCGACTAGGCCATCTTTTGATACATATGCAGCAAGAGTCAAGAGCTCCGGGGTACTGGTTAGTTCATAATGTTGTTCCACCTATAGGGTTGCAGATCCCTTTAGCTCCTTGGATACTTTCTCTAACTCCTCCATTGGGGGCCCTGTGATCCATCCATTAGCTGACTGTGAGCATCCACTTCTGTGTTTGCTAGGCCCCGGCATAGTCTCACAAGAGACAGCTACATCTGGGTGCTTTAGATAAAATCTTGCTAGTGTATGTAATGGTGTCAGCGTTTGGAAGCTGATTATGGGGTGGATCCCTGGATATGGCAGTCTCTACATGGTCCATCCTTTCGTCTCAGCTCCAAACTTTGTCTCTGTAACTCCTTCCATGGGTGTTTTGTTACCACTTCTAAGGAGGGGCATAGTGTCCACACTTCAGTCTTCATTTTTCTTGAGTTTCATGTGTTTAGCAAATTGTATCTTATATCTTGGGTATCCTAGGTTTTGGGCTAATATCCACTTATCAGTGAGTACATATTGTGCGAGTTCCTTTGTGAATGTGTTACCTCACTCAGGATGATGCCCTCCAGGTCCATCCATTTGGCTAGGAATTTCATAAATTCATTCTTTTTAATAGCTGAGTAGTATTCCATTGTGTAGATGTACCACATTTTCTGTATCCATTCCTCTGTTGAAGAGCATCTGGGTTCTTTCCAGCTTCTGGCTATTATAAACAAGGCTGCTATGAACATAGTGGAGCATGTGTCCTTCTTACCGGTTCGGACATCTTCTGGATATATGCCCAGGAGAGGAATTGCTGGATCCTCCGGTAGTACTATGTCCAATTTTCTGAGGAAACGCCAGACTGATTTCCAGAGTCTTTGTACAAGCCTGCAATCCCACCAACAATGGAGGAGTGTTCCTCTTTCTCCACATCCATGCCAGCATCTGCTGTCACCTGAATTTTTGATCTTAGACATTCTGACTGGTGTGAGGTTGTTTTGATTTGCATTTCCCTGATGATTAAGGATGCTGAACATTTTTTCAGGTGTTTCTCTGCCATTCGGTATTCCTCAGGTGAGAATTCTTTGTTCAGTTCTGAGCCCCATTTTTTAATGGGGTTATTTGATTTTCTGAAGTCCACCTTCTTGAGTTCTTTATATATGTTGGATATTAGTCCCCTATCTGATTTAGGATAGGTAAAGATCCTTTCCCAATCTGTTGGTGGTCTTTTTGTCTTATTGACGGTGTCTTTTGTCTTGCAGAAACTTTGGAGTTTCATTAGGTCCCAGTTGTCAATTCTCGATCTCACAGCACAAGCCATTGCTCTTCTGTTCAGGAATTTTTCCCCTGTGCCCATATCTTCAAGGCTTTTCCCCACTTTCTCCTCTACTTTTTTTAAAAGTTTAATGTAACCTTAAGATTATGATGCAGCTCTCCATAAAAATAGAAAATACAACCCTAAAATTTTCTCTAATGAAATAATAAAGGCAGTATTTTATAAAATAAATAGTGTTGGGTATCATATTTCTTGATTTCAAAACAATCTTGCACGCAGTCATTAAATGGTTCAGAAAGTATTGGTGCTTATTGCCAAACCTGTTGATATGACTACAATCTTCCCTGAGACTGACATGATAGAAAAAGAAAATCAACTTCAGCAAGTACTCCTCTGACTTCCACACAAGCACAGTGAACACGTTCATCTGAATACAAATGCACAAAATGAGATAGGTAGATAGATGGTAGATAGATAGATAGATAGATAGATAGATAGATAGATAGATAGATAGATAGATAGATAGACAAATGTATAAGTAGGTAGGTTGGTGGGAGGACTGTTGGATGGATGGATGGATGGATGGGTGGATGGATGGATGGACCAGTAAAACAAACATTGCATGATAGCAGCCTGTATAATGACTATCTAGATATCAGTTCAAAAGTAAAATGAGAGAAGCATAAGTAAACAAAATTGCACTGCTTATAAGGCTTGTGCTACCAAGGATACAATAATCAGACCAAAAAGACAGCAAGCATAGTTGTATAGTGGTAATATGTTTAATCACATATCAAATAACAAAATAATATCGTTCACAGAGAACTTAAGCAAAGCAACATAGCCTTAACATGTTGTACTTGCCCATCAAGCCAAATGACTTGAGTAGTCTAATATTGAAGCTTTCCTTAAACACCATGAGATAAAAGAGATCTAATTCCAGAACCCTGTCCTTTGACCTACAAACACATGTACTATACTATGGTATGGATGTGACCACAAGAGATGGGTGTCTACACAGACAAAAGAGGAGGAGGAAAGGGGACAGAAAGGAGGGGTAGGAAATAGAAAAATTAACAGTGGAAAAATAATGACTTAACTGGCGTTTCTATTTTGTCTAAATTAATTGACTTTCTCTTTATTTATTCACTCTACATTGCATTATTAACTGTTCTTCTCCTCTCAGTACCCCGTCATGCACAAATACAGGTATGGAGACAGTCATGTGTACATGTACATGCTTGTGCACAGGGCACACACACACATACACACACACACACACACACACACACACACACACACACTGCCTCCTGCTACCTGTTATATTTCAGGATATAATTCAATGAAAAATAACTTGTCAAGATGAAAATATTTTGCTTCAGAAATTGTGCTTCTAGTCACATGTTTACATATAATGTGCTATAACAAAGAAAACAATTGAAAATGAGCTTCTGCATTCTATGACTCACCAAACCATCCTTCAGTTCACTGCTTTACTGTGTCTTCCCTGAAAACTTCCTCCTAATTCTTAGTTAGAGGCCAGTGTCCTAGATTCCTCTAGAATGTGCACAGAATTTTCCAAGTGATGATTTAATTATTTTTTTTTTTAAGAAAAACGCCCTTTTCTCACCATTGTCTTCGAATGGATTGTTAACTCCACAAAAACAAGCATCGCTTCTTTCAGTACTGTTAACCTCATCCCATACATAGTTGATCTCAGGAACTGCAAATTTTTTTGGAAAAAAAAATTATCCCAAGCTCCATTCTTCGTTTACTGGCATAATACACATGAAGATCATCTTCGTGTGGTCTGGCACTCTATGTAATTAGATTTATTATCTCACACAACCAAATCTCATGAAATTATAAGAGGAATGGAGTTGTTTTTTTCTCATGCCATGTTGAATTCCTTTCCTGGTTTTAAGCTATGTAGCAAACACTATGTCTTCCGTTTACAAGGAAATTCTCCTTCTGTTAGTGAATAAACTCAGCCTCCCCACTCCTCTTAATTCCATTCTAACTACTAAGACTCAATTTTACTTGTATAATAATGGTGTTCTGAGCTCAAGTAATCAACCAAAGCTTCATCTAACTCCTACATGCTCAAATATACTCGATATATTGAAAATAATTTTTTACTAAGTATGTAGCACTATGAAAGGACAGTCAGTTAAACTTTTTTTTTCTTTTAACCTTCATGCATTTTATGATTCATTCTCCAGAGTGTCAACATTAAGTACTGGAACACAAAGTGAAGTTCTTTCAAAAGGTTCCACATTTTGTCATTTCCTGAAAGACTAAAGAAGCCAAACTCAGCTAGTACCTTTCCTTCCTATATTGACAATCTTTTCTTTTATATGAGTCTTCAGAGGAAACTATGATCTTAGATTGTTAGAATGTTTTAAAGTAAATTATTGTTCCTTTAAAATTAGGACCTCAATATCAAACAATTAATTCTAGTTGTTCCTCTAAAGTTCCTAATCTGAAGGGATCGCTCATGTCTTATATCACTTTATTGATTTAATTTATGCAAGCAAATAAGCTAGAAAATAAAATCCTCATTTCCTAAATATGTCCATTGAAGCCCAGTATATAGTAAAAATTAGTAAGTAAATATAATTTTCCAAATGTTTTGGAAATAAACAAATGTCACAAAACTATCAGGGAAATGTGATATATGTCAACATATTTGAAAACTAGTATTTTTGTTAATAATGCAAAGAAATGTCAGGAATTCTGGTACATTTCTTTAATTTCAGCAGCCAGGAGACAGAGGTAGGTAAATCTCTGTGACATAAATAAATAGGAAACAAAAATTAAATTTTAAAGAAGAATACAAAGAGGTGCACAGGCTGACAGAAAGGAAATTTCTTTGATAGGCAGCAACACGTATGTTCCATTTTCCAAGCTTGGATCAGGTCCATGTATTTCAGTCATAGTTGGTTGCAGTCTTTAGACTCATGCATGCTACATACTGAATGTGGGTTGTTGACATTAACTTCATGTCCAGGTACAAGCTTGCTCCATACACTTACACATGCAATTCTTTACAACTGACACATGATATTACTTGGAGTTTCACTAGTCAGACATTTTTAAAATCAATTTTAATTAGTTCATGTTTTAGAGGAAATTTATTATCAATACCAATTAGCATCGCAGAGAAGAAAAGAACCGGTGAGGAGAGGTGAACAGGCCAGTAGGAATGAGGGGTTCATCTGTAAAGTGGGGGAGCTTACCTGGCTTGATCTTGGTCAGGCCCTGTGTATACAGTCACAGCTGCAGTCATATCCAGAAAACAGGTATCCAATACTTCTCTCTTTAAAAACCTTTATCTCCTGTCTTCCATGATAATATTTGAGCCTTGAGATTAAAGGGTAACATAAACATCCCATTTGGAACTGAGTGATTCATTTTCCTATTCTGTGCATGATGACACTTGTGGCTTTCCATGTTAACCTCCAACTTCTGCAAAAGGAAACTTCTCTAATGGTGGTTCAGTGATGAACTAATCTATAGCTATAAGGATATGAAATATGGGCAGTTTATTATTATTATTACTATTATTACTATTACTATTAACAGAGTAAGTTTATCAGATTTTCCTCTATCTAGGTCTGAGTTTTTGTCCCAGCTAAAGGTACTAGGCATGAGTCCTACCTTATGGATCAGGCTTTAAAATGACATAAAAAAGTGATTGGTTACTCCTTTTGTTTTTTTTTTTTTGTTTTTGTTTTTTTGTTTTTTTGTATTTTGTACCACCATTGAGTATTTTACTGGGCTAGTTATTACTGTAGGTTTCAGAGTTTACAGCTTGGTAAGTCTCCCCACCATCATAAATAGAGCTCCATAGAACTATTGAATTAACCAGAAAGAATGACATGTCCAGGATGTTTTGTTTTTGTGTGTTCTATTACTCAGTATGTCAATTCTTCAGTAATAAAGTCTAACATAAGGCTTTGAATAGTAACAATGAGTAGTGACCATAGCCTATAATATTTGGAGAAGATCTATGGGACCTCCTGGACAAACATCTTCAAAGAAAGTAAGTGTCTTTACTTGACACTGGGCTTTTCATATAATGGCATTTGGTCTCTGGGAAAGGACACTTCCTGAGCTCCATTTGTATGTGTATATGTATGTTCCTTAGGAATATTCCATGCTAGTGACTTTTCAAACATGCTTAATGTTAGTTATTCATCCAATAATTTCTTCTCTTCCCTGGAAAAAAACCTAAGTTTCCTTTGCCAAGTCATTGTCATTTTGGACATTGCTCCTGGATTAAACTCCATGTTTTTAGCAATGGTCATTTCTTAAATTTTAAGAGAAATATGTTCTAAATGATGATTATCATAGTTCATAATAGAATATCTAAGTTTAATAAATATTCAATATATTCCTGCATTTTCCAGGCAAACTCTATTTCTATAAGGGAGTATGCTTAGTAAAATCCATAAAGATATTTGCCACAAGTTCATTGCATTTTCCTTCATACTCGTCTAAGCAATTATTTTTCAATGATTTTTTTTCAGATATACCGTTTCTATACGGAGTCACTATGATTCACATACAATCAAAATATTACTTATTCTTTTTAGAATGTGTTTTTTCTAGTATCCTTTCTTAATTTAATGAATGTCATTACCTCGGGATATTGAAATGACTTTTTTTTTTCACTTTGAAGGATATATTCAAGAGCAGTTTAAAAAAGTAGCTAAACATGTTTCAGTGAAGATTGTTATCATATTTTAATATACAGCATCAATTATTGGTACTCTTGCCTCTTGCCGAGGAGGCCTATAAAATTCACATGAGGCTCTGAACAATTTCCCTCTGAGTCAGAATTTTCTGTGTTCTTAGTTATAATAATCTTCATTTTGTTGCAAAGAATCAGCGTCGCAACCTAACTCCCTCTTATCAATCATAATATGCACATGTTATTTTCATTTCAGATATCTCAAGTGTCCAGGCTGATCATTTATAACAACTTGTTGAGATTCAAACTCTAAAACATAAAATAAGTTATATGGGAAAAGAAGCTGCTTTTTTTTCCCACTAGGAACTTGTGTTTCTTTTGTTACACAACTGAAATTTAAGCAGCTTAGTTATTAGTTTGTTTGTAGACATGTCTCCAAATGTCATTATATCTCAAACTGGCTTATAACTCATCACATAGCACAAGATAAACTTAAACTCATGACAATCCTATTGTACCTGCTTAATGATAGCTCAGTTGAAATGTGTGAGCTACCATTCCTGACCTAAATATTAGTTTTGTTTCGTTTTGTTAATATCACATATATTTAGGTTCAAGAGAAGGAAGAAGAAGAAGAGAAGGACAAGGAAGAGGAGAAAATTAGAAGAAAGGAGAATATGTTTCAAAGGAAGTATGAGTATACATGTCTTGGAATTTCCTCATTTAAAAACACAAAGAAAAACAGTAAAATTTTGAAAAATATCAATGCTATTAAGGGCATTTAATTGTCAATTGAATAAACAATGGGACTCAGATTAATTTAATTGTATTTGCTTTAGACAGGGTGTTACTATGTATCCCTTGCTAGACTGGAGTTTACTGTGTAGACAAGGATTAATCTAATTGACAATGATCTGCCTGTCTCTACCTCTTGAGTTTTCATAATAAAAGGTGGCTCAAGCTAAAATTAAAAAAATTTAAATCATTATAACATTTAATACTTTTAGTATGATCCAAGTATAAGTTTGAGTGGAATATGAATTTTAAGTGCTGCTATTAAAGTCTTAGAATGCAAAGAAGCCATCTCTTGTTATTTAGGATATCAGGTTTTTTTGTACTTCTCATTTGTAATAAAGAGCATCTTTTCACAAGGTCCTTGTATTTTCAGTAAGTTTTAGGGAAAGACATAATTTTAATGTAATATCTATAAAAATATGTATATAAGATTGATAGAAGTAACTCCTCATAGACACATTATGAATTGAAAATATATATGACTGGAAGGTTCCTAAAAAGAAAATATTTATCTTTGGGGAAATAAAGAATATAGCTGGGAAGCAATATAGCAATATAACAAGTGTCATGTGAACAATAGAGACTGATATGTCTAAAGCTAAACATTCTTTATAAACTGACACTTGTAGATTGCAACTAAATGTTATGCTTTTATTATGCATGAATTGAAGACTTGTTATTTTAAAAATGTTTAGACACACTCAGTTGGAAGATATGAGAAAATTCCCATTTACATGGACTTAAGAAAACATAAGCTTTAATCTTGTTATGCACCTAAATTTATTTAGAATGCTGGACTTCAGGAACCATCAAAGGTATGAACACTCAACCTTGAACATTTATATTTCCCTAAGCTCTATATTCTAGGCTTAGGGCCTAGTATGGTATCACTGGGCAGTCTTAAGATCTACAAAAGGCGAAATAAAGAGGCAGAGTTTCAATCCTGTGGACATGTTCTGGAAATAATTTTAAGACTCTATTTTCTTTCTTTTCCCCACCATGAATTGAGGACCTTCTTTGGCTCCTACTATCTGCATATCTGACTGGGGGGTCTCTGTTCTTATCTACTTCGGGAGGAAACTGCTCTGATGACAGCTAAGACATTCCTTGATCTGAGTAAGGCAGAACATCATTAGAAACCATTGCTGAAAGGACCCTGATATAGCTGTCTCTTCTGAGACTAGGCCGGGGTCTAGCAAACACATAAGTAGATGCTCACAGTCAGCTATTGGATGGAGCACAGGGCCTCCAATGGAGGAGCTAGAGAAAGTATCCAAGGAGCTAAAGAGATCTGCAACCCTGTAGGTGCAACAACATTATGAACTAACCAGTACCCCGGTGCTCTTGACTCTAGCTGCATATGTATCAAAAGATGGCCTAGTCGGCCATCACTGGAAAGAGAGGCCCATTGGACACGCAAACTTTATATGCCCCAGTACAAGGGAATGCCAGGGCCAAAAAATGGGAATGGGTGGGTAGGGAAGCTGAGGGGAGGGTATGGGGGACTTTTGGGATAGCATTCTAAATGTAATTGAGGAAAATATGTAATAATAAAAAATATTTAAAAAAAAAAAGAAACCATTTTATTGTTACTGGTTTTGGTGTTGTTTCCAGAACAGTACTATTTGGTTTTACCCTACTTCCCAGGGCTACCCAGTTTTAGAAACTTGTTCACACAGATAGTGTCAGGTATGGATTCTACCTCATGGAATGGGCCGTAAGTCAAATCAGATATTAGTTGATTACTATCACAAGATTTTTGCCACCATGTCACTACCATATCTTGCAAGTAGGACACCATTTTGAATCGAAGGGTTTGTGGCTGGTTTGGTGTTTATGATTCACCTGTGGGAGCATGCAGAGTACCATTCTATACCAAAGACATTAGGACATAGAAATGAAAGCTCTGTGTAGGCACTATCTCAAGTTCTCTGTGTTCCATGTGTTATATAGGTGTTATCTTTAGCAACAGCTCCTTGCTGACATGTTTGTGGAAGACAAGCTATAAACTTGGCAATAGTCTGGGTTGTTTGGGGATTCGCATGGGACTTCTTTGTCCAACAATTCATTTGCATATAACCAGTGCCAGTACTAAATCTTCATTTGGTCAAAAGAGATGGACATTTGGATCTCTGTCTCTCTCGTTATTTGCTGATTTCATTTATACATTTATATCACTTTCATATGTATATACATTTAGATTCCCATAAAGCCTCTCAAATTGTCCTTAATTTTAGCTGTTTTTCCTTATATTCTATTTCAAGAATCCTCTCTATCCCCCCGTGCACATGATGCTCTTCTGGGCAGCACAGTAGAGCTAGCCCTAATGTTATGGCTGTAAGTGAACCAGCCCCATGAGAATGGGAGAGTCAAATCTTGCTGCATTATTTGGTGAGCTACCTGGGACAGTGCTGGAGAGCTCACACTGATGCTATGAGTTTGAGAGCTAGAGGGCTAACCAGTCCAGCTACCACTCAAGTCCAGGTCCAGGGTGTTGAGTTGGCCAACCCCCATCATCTATGTTATCTATAAACTGCTAGAGCATGTGAAGGGGCAGCTTATGCAGACCCGAAGCTGTAGCTTCCAAACAGATTTCTTTTATACTTTGTTTTTGTTTCTGCCTGGTTGGTTTGGTTTGTTTTTTTGTTGTTATTTTTGGTGGTGATGGTTTTGTTTGTTCCTTTGTATTTTGGGGGGGGGGGGGGCTTCATGTCTTTCTTTCTTTCTTTCTTTCTTTCTTTCTTTCTTTCTTTCTCTCTCTCTCTCTCTTTCTTCCTTTCTTTCTTTTTCCTTTCAGATGGGGGTTGCAAGGGCAGAAGATAGATATGAAGGAGAAGAAAAATGATGGGATTGGGTATATGATGAAGAATCAAAAAACGATAAACAAAACTAAACAAACAAACAAACAAGTGCTGTGGTCATGGTGTCTGTATAAAAAAACCCTACCTATACAGACCTAATTCATTTCTCTTCTATCTCTTAAGACATGCTTTGTGTCCAAATATGTGACCAGTTTTGGAGAAAAGTTCATGTGGTGCTGAGAATAAGGTATATTCTTTTGTGTTCATCTGAAATCTTCTATAAATATAAATGTCTGTTAATTCTATTTGATTTCTAATGCCAGCTCCAGTATTTCTTGGTTTAGTTTTTGTCTGGATGACCTGTATGGTAAGACTAAAGTAGGGTATTTAAGTCTTCCAACTATAAAGATGTAAGGGTCACAGTGAGGTGTGTCTGTCTGTCTGTCTGTTTGTTTGTGTTTCAAAATAGGGTGCCCTTGTATTTGGGGTTCAAATGGCAAGAACTTCAATGTCGTCTTGGTGAAGTTAACCTTTGATGAGTATGATGCGTCCTTCCCTATTTCTTTTTTTTTTTTTCTTTTTTTTTTTTCCATTTTTTATTAGGTATTTAACTCATTTACATTTCCAATGCTATACCAAACGTCCCCCATATCCAACCACCCCCACTCCCCTGCCCACCCACTCCCCCTTTTTGGCCCTGGTGTTCCCCTGTACTGGGGCATATAAAGTTTGCAAGTCCAATGGGCCTCTCTTTCCAGTGATGGCCGACTAGGCCATCTTTTGATATATATGCAGCTAGAGTCAAGAGCTCCGGGGTACTGGTTAGTTCATAATGTTGTTCCACCTATAGGGTTGCAGATCCCTTTAGCTCCTTGGCTACTTTCTCTAGCTCCTCCATTGGGAGCCCTATGATCCATCCATTAGCTGACTGTGAGCATCCACTTCTGTGTTTGCTAGGCCCCGGCATAGTCTCACAAGAGACAGCTACATCTGGGTCCTTTCAATAAAATCTTGCTAGTGTATGCAATGGTGTCAGCATTTGGATGCTGATTATGGGGTGGATCCCTGGATATGGCAGTCTCTACATGGTCCATCCTTTCATCTCAGCTCCAAACTTTGGCTCTGTAACTCCTTCCATGGGTATTTTGTTCCCAAATCTAAGGAGGGGCATAGTGTCCACACTTAAGTCTTCATTCTTCTTGAGTTTCATGTGTTTAACAAATTATATCTTATATCTTGGGTATCCTAGGTTTGGGGCTAATATCCACTTATCAGTGAATACATATTGTGTGAGTTTCCTTGTGAATGTGTTACCTCACTCAGGATGATGCCCTCCAGGTCCATCCATTTGGCTAGGAACTTCATAAATTCATTCTTTTTAATAGCTGAGTAGTACTCCATTGTGTAGATGTACCACATTTTCTGTATCCATTCCTCTGTTGAGGGGCATCTAGGTTCTTTCCACCTTCTGGCTATTATAAATAAGGCTGCTATGAACATAGTGGAGCATGTGTCCTTCTTACCTGTTGGGGCATCTTCTGGATATATGCCCAGGAGAGGTATTGCTGGATCCTCCGGTAGTACTATGTCCAGTTTTCTGAGGAACCGCCAGACTGATTTCCAGAGTGGTTGTACAAGCCTGCACTCCCACCAACAATGGAGGACTGTTCCTCTTTCTCCACATCCACGCCAGCATCTGCTGTCACCTGAATTTTTGATCTTAGCCATTCTGACTGGTGTGAGGTGGAATCTCAGGGTTGTTTTGATTTGCATTTCCCTGATGATTAAGGATGTTGAACATTTTTTCAAGTGCTTCTCTGCCATTCGGTATTCCTCAGGTGAGAATTCTTTGTTCAGTTCTGAGCCCCATTTTTTAATGGGGTTATTTGATTTTCTGAAGTCCACCTTCTTGAGTTCTTTATATATGTTGGATATTAGTCCCCTATCTGATTTAGGATAGGTAAAGATCCTTTCCCAATCTGTTGGTGGTCTTTTTGTCTTATTGACGGTGTCTTTTGCCTTGCAGAAACTTTGGAGTTTCATTAGGTCCCATTTGTCAATTCTCGATCTTACAGCACAAGCCATTGCTGTTTTGTTCAGGAATTTTTCCCCTGTGCCCATATCTTCAAGGCTTTTCCCCACTTTCTCCTCTATAAGTTTCAGTGTCTCTGGTTTTATGTGAAGTTCCTTGATCCACTTAGATTTGACCTTAGTACAAGGAGATAAGTATGGATCGATTCGCATTCTTCTACACGATAACAACCAGTTGTGCCAGCACCAATTGTTGAAAATGCTGTCTTTCTTCCACTGGATGGTTTTAGCTCCCTTGTCGAAGATCAAGTAACCATAGGTGTGTGGGTTCATTTCTGGGTCTTCAATTCTATTCCATTGGTCTACATGTCTGTCTCTATACCAGTACCATGCAGTTTTTATCACAATTGCTCTGTAGTAAAGCTTTAGGTCTGGCATGGTGATTCCGCCAGAAGTTCTTTTATCCTTGAGAAGACTTTTTGCTATCCTAGGTTTTTTGTTATTCCAGACAAATTTGCAAATTGCTCCTTCCAATTCGTTGAAGAATTGAGTTGGAATTTTGATGGGGATTGCATTGAATCTGTAGATTGCTTTTGGCAAGATAGCCATTTTTACAATGTTGATCCTGCCAATCCATGAGCATGGGAGATCTTTCCATCTTCTGAGATCTTCCTTAATTTCTTTCTTCAGAGATTTGAAGTTTTTATCATACAGATCTTTCACTTCCTTAGTTAGAGTCACGCCAAGATATTTTATATTATTTGTGACTATTGAGAAGGGTGTTGTTTCCCTAATTTCTTTCTCAGCCTGTTTATTCTTTGTATAGAGAAAGGCCATTGACTTGTTTGAGTTTATTTTATATCCAGCTACTTCACCGAAGCTGTTTATCAGGTTTAGGAGTTCTCTGGTAGAATTTTTAGGGTCACTTATATATACTATCATATCATCTGCAAAAAGTGATATTTTGACTTCCTCTTTTCCAATTTGTATCCCCTTGATCTCCTTTTGTTGTCGAATTGCTCTGGCTAATACTTCAAGTACTATGTTGAAAAGGTAGGGAGAAAGTGGGCAGCCTTGTCTAGTCCCTGATTTTAGTGGGATTGCTTCCAGCTTCGCTCCATTTACTTTGATGTTGGCTACTGGTTTGCTGTAGATTGCTTTTATCATGTTTAGGTATGGGCCTTGAATTCCTGATCTTTCCAAAACTTTTATCATGAATGGGTGTTGGATCTTGTCAAATGCTTTTTCTGCATCTAACGAGATGATCATGTGGTTTTTGTCTTTGAGTTTGTTTATATAATGGATTACATTGATGGATTTTCGTATATTAAACCATCCCTGCATCCCTGGAATAAAACCTACTTGGTCAGGATGGATGATTGCTTTAATGTGTTCTTGGATTCGGTTAGCGAGAATTTTATTGAGGATTTTTGCATCGATATTCATAAGAGAAATTGGTCTGAAGTTCTCTATCTTTGTTGGATCTTTCTGTGGTTTAGGTATCAGAGTAATAGTGGCTTCATAAAATGAGTTGGGTAGAGTACCTTCTACTTCTATTTTGTGAAATAGTTTGTGCAGAATTGGAATTAGATCTTCTTTGAAGGTCTGATAGAACTCTGCACTAAACCCATCTGGTCCTGGGCTTTTTTTGGTTGGGAGACTATTAATAACTGCTTCTATTTCTTTAGGTGATATGGGACTGTTTAGATGGTCAACTTGATCCTGATTCAACTTTGGTACCTGGTATCTGTCCAGAAATTTGTCCATTTCATCCAGGTTTTCCAGTTTTGTTGAGTATAGCCTTTTGTAGAAGGATCTGATGGTGTTTTGGATTTCTTCAGGATCTGTTGTTATGTCTCCCTTTTCATTTCTGATTTTGTTAATTAGGATTTTGTCCCTGTGCCCTTTAGTGAGTCTAGCTAAGGGTTTATCTATCTTGTTGATTTTCTCAAAGAACCAACTCCTCGTTTGGTTAATTCTTTGAATAGTTCTTCTTGTTTCCACTTGGTTGATTTCACCCCTGAGTTTGATTTTTTCCTGCCGTCTACTCCTCTTGGGTGAATTTGCTTCCTTTTTTTCTAGGGCTTTTAGATGTGTTGTCAAGCTGCTAGTATGTGCTCTCTCCCGTTTCTTCTTGGAGGCACTCAGAGCTATGAGTTTCCCTCTTAGAAATGCTTTCATTGTGTCCCATAGGTTTGGGTACGTTGTGGCTTCATTTTCATTAAACTCTAAAAAGTCTTTAATTTCTTTCTTTATTCCTTCCTTGACCAAGGTATCATTGAGAAGAGTGTTATTCAGTTTCCACGTGAATGTTGGCTTTCCATTATTTATGTTGTTATTGAAGATCAGTCTTAGGCCATGGTGGTCTGATAGGATACATGGGACAATTTCAATATTTTTGTATCTATTGAGGCCTGTTTTGTGACCAATTATATGGTCAATTTTGGAGAAGGTCCCGTGAGGTGCTGAGAAGAAGGTATATCCTTTTGTTTTAGGATAAAATGTTCTGTAGATATCTGTCAGGTCCATTTGTTTCATAACTTCTGTTAGTTTCACTGTGTCCCTGTTTAGTTTCTGTTTCCACGATCTGTCCTTTGAAGAAAGTGGTGTGTTGAAGTCTCCCACTATTATTGTGTGAGGTGCAATGTATGCTTTGAGCTTTACTAAAGTGTCTCTAATGAATGTGGCTGCCCTTGCATTTGGTGCGTAGATATTCAGAATTGAGAGTTCCTCTTGGAGGATTTTACCTTTGATGAGTATGAAGTGTCCCTCCTTGTCTTTTTTGATAACTTTGGGTTGGAAGTCGATTTTATCCGATATTAAAATGGCTACTCCAGCTTGTTTCTTCAGTCCATTTGCTTGGAAAATTGTTTTCCAGCCTTTCACTCTGAGGTAGTGTCTGTCTTTTTCCCTGAGATGGGTTTCCTGTAAGCAGCAGAATGTTGGGTCCTGTTTGTGTAGCCAGTCTGTTAGTCTATGTCTTTTTATTGGGGAATTGAGTCCATTGATATTAAGAGATATTAAGGAAAAGTAATTGTTGCTTCCTTTTATTTTTGTTGTTAGAGTTGGCATTCTGTTCTTGTGGCTGTCTTCTTTTTGGTTTGTTGAATGATTACTTTCTTAGTTGTTCTAGGGCGTGATTTCCGTCCTTGTATTGCTTCTTTTCTGTTATTATCCTTTGAAGGGCTGGATTCGTGGAAAGATATTGTGTGAATTTGGTTTTGTCGTGGAATACTTTGGTTTCTCCATCTATGGTAATTGAGAGTTTGGCCGGGTATAGTAGCCTGGGCTGGCATTTGTGTTCTCTTAGTGTCTGTATAACATCTGTCCAGGCTCTTCTGGCTTTCATAGTCTCTGGTGAAAAGTCTGGTGTAATTCTGATAGGCCTTCCTTTATATGTTACTTGACCTTTCTCCCTTACTGCTTTTAATATTCTATCTTTATTTAGTGCATTTGTTGTTCTGATTATTATGTGTCGGGAGGAATTTCTTTTCTGGTCCAGTCTATTTGGAGTTCTGTAGGCTTCTTGTATGATCATGGGCATCTCTTTTTTTATGTTTGGGAAGTTTTCTTCTATTATTTTGTTGAAGATATTAGCTGGCCCTTTAAGTTGAAAATCTTCATTCTCATCAATTCCTATTATCCGTAGGTTTGGTCTTCTCATTGTGTCCTGGATTACCTGGATGTTTTGAGTTAGGATCCTTTTGCATTTTGTATTTTCTTTGACTGTTGTGTCGATGTTCTCTATGGAATCTTCTGCACCTGAGATTCTCTCTTCCATCTCTTGTATTCTGTTGCTGATGCTGGCATCTATGGTTCCAGATCTCTTTCCTAGGGTTTCTATATCCAGCGTTGCCTCGCTTTGGGTTTTCTTTATTGTGTCTACTTCCCCTTTTAGTTCTAGTATGGTTTTGTTCATTTCCATCACCTGTTTGGATGTGTTTTCCTGTTTTTCTTTAATGATTTCTACCTGTTTGGCTGTGTTTTCCTGCTTTTCTTTAAGGGCCTGTAACTCTTTAGCAGTGCTGTCCTGTAATTCTTTAAGTGACTTATGAAAGTCCTTCTTGATGTCCTCCATCATCATCATGAGAAATGTTTTTAAATCTGGGTCTAGATTTTCGGTTGTGTTGGGGTGCCCAGGACTAGGTGGGGTGGGAGTGCTGCGTTCTGATGATGGTGAGTGGTCTTGATTTCTGTTAGTAGGATTCTTACGTTTGCCTTTCGCCATCTGGTAATCTCTGAAGCTAGCTGTTTTAGTTGTCACTGTTAAGAGCTTGTTCTTCAGGTGACTCTGTTAGCCTCTATGAGCAGACCTGGAGGGTAGCACTCTCCTTAGTTTCAGTGGGCAGAGTATTCTCTGCAGGCAAGCTCTCTTCTTGCAAGGCAGGTACCCAGATATCTGGTGTTCGAACCAGACTCCTGGCAGAAGTTGTGTTCCACTCACTAGAGGTCTTAGGATCACGTGTGGAATCCTGTGTGGGCCCTTGCGGGTGTCAGGCGACTCAGCTGGCAAGGTAGCCCGGGGCTCGAGTGGAGTGGAAGGGGTTTGTGCCCCAGATCAAGCCCGGGTAGCCTGCTTCCCTATGTACTGCAGTCTCAAGTTCCGCGCGATTGGATTGGGGCAGGCGCTGTGTTCCATTCACCAGAGGTCTCAGGGTCCCGTGGGGAGTCCCGTGTGGGCCCTTGCGGGTGTTGGGCAAGACTCTGCTGGCAAGGTAGCCCGGGGCTCGAGTCTCGAGTCGAGCGGAAGGGACTTGTGCCCCAGATCAGGCCCGGGTAGCCTGCTTCCCTATGTACTGCAGTCTCAAGTTCCGCGCGATTGGATTGGGGCAGGCGCTGTGTTCCACTCATCAGAGGTCTCAGGGTCCCGTGGGGAGTCCCGTGTGGGCCCTTGCGCGTGTTGGGCAAGACTCTGCTGGCAAGGTAGCCCGGGGCTCGAGTCTCGAGTCGAGCGGAAGGGACTTGTGCCCCAGATCAGGCCCGGGTAGCCTGCTTCCCTATGTACTGCAGTCTCAAGTTCTGCGCGATTGGATTGGGGCAGGCGCTGTGTTCCACTCACCAGAGGTCTTAGGATCCCGTGGGGAGTCCCGTGTGGGCCCTTGCGGGTGTTGGGCAAGATTCTGCTGGCATGGAAGCCCGGGGCTCAAGTCGAGCGGAAGGGACTTGTGCCCCAGATCAGGCCCGGGTAGCCTGCTTCCCTATGTACCGCAGTCTCAAGTTCCGCGCGATTGGATTGGGGCAGGCGCTGTGTTCCACTCACCAGAGGTCTTAGGATCCCGTGGGGAGTCCCGTGTGGGCCCTTGCGGGTGTTGGGCAAGACTCTGCTGGCAAGGAAGCCCGGGGCTCGAGTCCCCTTCCCTATTTCTTCTGGTCATTTTTGGTTTAGTTCTATTTTATCAGGTATTAAAATGGCTACACCAGCTTCCTTCTTAGGTCGATTCAGTTGGGAATTACACTAAGATAATGCCTATCTATGATATTAACATATGTTTCTTGTATGCCATAGAATGGATCATATTTTCATACCAATTACTTTAGTCTCAGTCTTTTTGCCAGGGAATCAGACAATTGATGTTGAGAGATATTAATAAGTATTGTTTGCTGATTCCTGTTATTTTGCTGTTGGTTTTGTGTGTATGTAAGTGTATTTGTGTGTGTGTTTGTGTGTGTGTGCATGTGCGTGTGTGTGTTTGTGCTTTTCCTCTTTTGATTTGCTTGTCTGGGATTAAATACTACCTGTGTTTTCAGGAGTGTAGTTAGGTTCCTTATATTGGAATTTTCCTTCTAGCACCTTCTATAGGGCTGGATATGTAGATAGATATTGCTTTAAATTTGATTTCATCATGGAAAGTTTTATTTTATTCATCAATAGTGATTGAAAGCATTGCTTGGTATAATAGTCTAGGGTGATATATGTTCTCTCTTTAGATTTTGTAGAAAATCTTCCCTGGTCCATTTGGCTTTTAGTTTCCACCATGATGCCGGGTCTTGTTTAACTAGATTTGCCTTGATCTGTCACTTAGTCTTTTTACCTTCCTATTTTCATAAACTTTTGGTCTATATGCTTGATGCTTTGATTACTATGTGTTAAGAGAACTTTCTTTTCTGGCTCAATTGATTTGGTGTTATGTATTCTCCTTATGCCTTGCTAGACATATCCTTCTGTAGGTTAGGGAATTTTTCTTCTATGATTTTGTTGATAATATTTTCTGTTCTTTGACCTGGATTTTTTTGTTCCTCCTATATTTCTGTATATTTTTTTTCTGAGACAGGGTTTCTCTGTGTAGCCCTGGCTGTCCTGGAACTCACGCTGTTGACCAGGCTGATCTTGAAATCAGAAATTCACCAGCCTCTGCCTCTCAAGTGCTGGGATTAAAGACATGTGCCACCACTGCTCAGCATTTCTGTAACTCTTACATTTGGTATTTATATAGTGTCCCAGTTTTTCTGGAATCTTTTGGGTGCCAGGGTTTTATTTTAGATTCAATTTTTCTTTTACTGAGATATCCATTTATTTTATCTTGTCTCCAATACTTGAGATTCTTTCTACCATCTCTTTTATTCTATTGGTGAGGACCTCTTAGGTTCCTGTTTGAGTTCCTAAATTTTATATTTCCCTCATTTTGATTTTCTTTTTATTGATTTTATTTCTACTTCCAGGTCTATTTCAGATCTACTGTTTTATTCACTTTTCCACTGTTTATTTGTGATTTAATATATTTCTTTAATAGATATATTGATTTACTTATTTCCTCTTTAGGAACCTCTATCATTTTAATAAAGATCATTTTAATGTGTTTTTCTTGTGCTTTAGCCCAGATACGACTACTGGGCTCTAATGGGGACATACTATCCTAGTTGTTATGTGTTTTTTTGTTTTTGTTTTTGTTTTGTTTTTACCATACAGACATCTGAGTTCTGGAGGTTTGCAATTCTAGGTGATAATAATTAGTCTTGTCTTTATTGGACAAGTGTTTTATTCCTAAGTCTCTGTTGCCCTGTCTGGCTCAATTTTTTCCTTTTTCTTTTCATTTTTATTGGTTATTTCATTTATTATATTTCAAATGTCATCCCCTTTCCCAGTTTCCCCTCCAAAACCCCTATCCCCTCCCCACTTCCCTGCCTCTATGAGGATACTCCTCTACCCACCGACCCACTCCTGCCTCCCTGCCCTAGCATTCTCCTACCCTGGGTCATCAAGCCTCCACAGGACCAATGGGCTCCTCTCTCTGTGATGCCTGATAAGGCAGTACTCTGCTACCTATCTAACTGGAGCCATGCATCCCCCCCCCACCATGTACTGTTTGGTTGTTAGTTTAGTTCCCAGAGCTTGTAGGGTCTGGTTGGTTGATATTGGTTGGTTGATATCGTTCTTCTTCCTATGTGGTTGCAAACACCTTCAGCAATTTCAGTCCTTGCCTTAACTTCTCCATTGGGGTCCCACACATAGTCCAATGTTTGCCTGCCTGCATTCACATCTGTATTGGTCAGGCTTTGGCAGAGCCTCTCAGGGTATAGCTATATACCATGCTCCTGTCAACAAGCACTTTTTAGCATCAGCAATTGTGTCTGAGTTTGGTGTCTGCAGATGGGATGAAGCCCTAGGTGGGGCAGTCTCTGGATGGCCTTTTTTGGTGGCTGTGTGTTCCCTGGTAGAAAATTCCTCTGGGATTCTGATTGGTGTGAATGATGGACATGAAATGGATTTCTAGGTAATATACTTAGGGATGGGGATTAAATAGGAGCAGGGGACTGCGGTGACTCACAGGAGAAAGGAAATCAGTGTATTCCAGTGGGACCTTCTTTTTTTTTTTTAATTTTTTTATTAGGCATTTTCCTCATTTACATTTCCAATGCTATCCCAAAAGTCCCTCATACCCCCCCCCACTCTCCTACCCACTCACTCCCACTTCTTGTCCTTGGCATTCCCCTGTACTGAGGCATATAAAGTTTGCAAGACCAATGGGTCTCTCTTTCCACTGATGGCCTACTAGGCCATCTTCTGATACATATGCAGCTAGAGACATGAGCTCCAGGGGGGTACTGGTTAGTTCATATTGTTGTTCCACCTATAGGGTTGCAGACCCCTTCAGCTCCTTGGGTTATTTCTCTAGCTTCTCCATTGGGGGCCCTATGATCCATCCAATAGCTGACTGTGAGCATCCACTTCTGTGTTTGCTAGGCCCCAGCATAGTCTCACAAGAGACAGCTATATAGGGTCCTTTCAGCAAAATCTTGCTTGTGTAGGCAATGGTGTCAGCGTTTGGAGGCTGATTATGGGATGGATCCCCGGATGTGGCAGTCTCTAGATGGTCCATCCTTTTGTTTCAGTTCCAAACTTTGTCTCTGTAACTCCTTCCATGGGTGTTTTGTTCCCAATTCTAAGAAGGGGCAGTGTCCACACATTGGTTTTCGTTCTTCTTGAGTTTCATGTGTTTTGCAAATTGTATCTTATATCTTGGGTATTCTAAGTTTCTGGGCTAATATCCACTTATCAGTGAGTACATATCATGTGAGTTCTTTTGTGATTGGGTTACCTCACTCAGGATGAGCCCTCCAGGTCCATCCATTTGCCTAGGAATTTCATAAATTCATTCTTTTTAATAGCTGAGTAGTACTCCATTGTGTAAATGTACCACATTTTTTGTATTCATTCCTCTGTTGAGGGGCATCTGGGTTCTTTCCAGCTTCTGGCTATTATAAATAAGGCTGCTATGAACATAGTGGAGCATGTGTCTTTCTTACTAATTGGAACATCTTCTGGATATATTCCCAGAAGAGGTATTGCTGGATCCTCCAGTAGTACTATGTCCAATTTTCTGAGGAACCACCAGACTGATTTCCAGAGTTGTTGGACAAGCTTGCAATCCCACCAGCAACGGAGGAGTGTTCCTCTTTCTCCACATCCTCGCCAGCATCTGTTGTCACCTGAATTTTTTATCTTAGCCAGTGGGATCTTCTTAGTCCTTTGAGAATGATAGTGAAGCAAGGCAACATAATGTGGTCCATTTCAGGGCTGGGAATACGACTGGAAAATTGGATAGAGAAACTAAGGAGTCATTCTCTAGCCATCAAAGAAATTTCAATGAATGTTATTTATCTGATCCTATATATATATATATATATATATATATATATATATATATATATATATTGGAACAGAATAACAAAGAGTAGATGAGATCAATTAAAACAACTTGTATTGACATTGTTTGGAGGGTTAAAGAATGACTCTTTCCTTTAGTTTTGATACAGTGACCAAAATCATAAATGCAAAACTCAGAGCCTAGCATTTGGGACTTCTACAAATCCTGGCTTGAAATGAATGGACAGAGAAAAAAAGATATAGAAAATTTGACATGAACTCAAAATATTATACCTTCTTGTTAGCACCTTGTTGAACTTTCTCCAAAATTGAATATATACATGGACAGAAAGCACATCATCACATATACAAGAATATTGAAATAATACCCTGCTTCTTATCTGAGTCCCATAGAATAAAACTTTATATCAACAACAGAAAGCTTACAAACTCATGCAAAGTGTGTTAGGGGATGGTTTTGGGCACTGTGGTGGCTATTCCTGGTTGTCAACCTGACTATATCTGGAATGAACTACAATCCAAAATTGGAGGCTCACCAGTGATCCTAATCTTGAGGCTGGGAGATACAAGGTTCTGACCTGGATCTTGGCATGGAGATCATGAGGCACAGTGGCTATGAATTCCAGAAAATTAAGACAGGGAGACCTCTAAGTTCAAGGTCATCAAGATTAAAGGCACATGCCTTCAATCTGGTCTACACCTTCTGATGGAGTCCTACATAAGAACATTGGAAGAAGGAAGATTTATATTCTTTCTCTCCTTCGTCTGCTTGCCATGTTGGACTGAGCAACTGCTAGATCCTTGGACTTTCATTCACAGCTGCTGCTGACCATTGTTGGGAGTTGGACTGCAGACTGTAAGTCATCAACAAATTCCTTTACTATACAGAGACTACCCATAAGTTCTGTGACTCTAGAGAACCCTGACTAGTACAGGCACCATTTATTTAGATGCTGATTTCTACACCTAGACATCTGGTTGTACTTTCCAAAGATGGCATGGTCAAGCAACTATGGTCTTTATGTTATGTAAAAATTATTTTCCATAATCTGTGATTGGCTAATAAAGAGCTGATCAGCTAATTAGCTGAGCAGAAGAGAATAAGGTAGAACTTTCAATCATAGTCATGGGGTCCTAGTGAGACCATAGTAGGGGACAAAAGAGAGAAGAGAAGTAGGTGAGAAGAGACCGTGCGGATTGAGCAGGAGGATTTTCCCTGAAAGAACAGCTATGAGGACACATGTGGACCCCAGCAAGCCAAGGAAAGACCAGGTGGCAAGTAACAGGGCATTTCACTTCTCATTAGCAGCCTAGCTGGGTTAGAATACTTCAGAACCTGCCTATCCTAATGTCAGTAGCTTGTTAATAAAAATACCAGGTCTATGTGTCTTTATTCAGGAACTAAAAAGTGTTATGCCATGCAAAGAAACACCCTGTAGTTACTTTGGGTCAACCAGGAAGTAAACAAACCCCACAGAATTATATTTACAGCTTTAACAATTCACTACTGAATGAGAAAAATGGAGCAAGACAGAAATTAAGAAACAATTAAAACATTCCAGAACTAAATTATAATAAAAATATACCAAATGAAGCATAACAAAACTTTTGGGACACTGTAAAGGCTGTTCTAACAAGCAAGTTTACAGTGCTAATTGCCTACATAAAAATATTACAGAGATCTAATATTAGTAACCTAACAGCACTCCTGAAATTTCTATAATATAAAGAAGAAACCACACATAGAAGCATAGACAACAAAATTATAGACCTCAAATTTGAAATAAATAGACATAAAGACCACAACAATACAATAACAGGAATCAATCATTGCTATCACTGATGTCTCTATTTCTTCTGGCTGCTTTTGTTTTGAAGTTTATTTTCTCAAGTATCAACATAGCAACACCTGCTTTCTTCTTAGTTCCATTTACTTGGAATTTCTTTCTATTCTTTTACCCTGAGGGGGTGTTTATCCTTGATTTTATGAAGAGATGTTATCTAATTGTACTTGTCTCTTACAAAGTTGAGTTACTATTTTTTGAAGTGGAGGAGAATTAAAGTCTATATTAATAAAGAAGCCTAACTGTAGATCTTCATCTCTTCCCCAGCATCTTTAAATTCAATCCTGACCTGCATGGAACTAGAAAAGGAAAGAGAAAATACAAAAACAGTATAATAAAGTACACTAGAATGTCATTGTAATTCACCCTTAATTCTTATATAAAATAACTTTAGGCAATAATTTTATTTTTCTTTTACTTAGCTCTCAGATATGTGTTTCCCTCCATGAGCAATGTTTCAGTTATGATTAAACACTGTTGTTACAAATGTCTAAGGCATCCAGCCTAGACACACAGAGAGAATGACATCACTTTTCCCTACTAATTTGAATCTAGACTGGTTGAGTTCCAGTACATATGGCAAAATTTTGTGATTCAGCAAAGAAAAGCTCCAATAAACTTGAGTTGTTTGCAAGGAGCACAAAAATTATTTTTAAGGAGTAGAAATAATTAGTATGTTTTAGTAATTAGCAAATGATTAATTATTATGACCTTTTCCATATCTCGGTTCATTTTTAAAAAAGGAAGATAAATTAGCTTTCATGAAAATTGGAGAGAATATTCTTGTCTAGAGTCTATTTGGTGCAACCATCTATTAAATTGGATAAAAATAAGAAAAAGAAAGTATAAATAAATGTATGGGCCTAATTCTATTTAAAAAGGCTATAGACCTGGTATGGGAACTAAATCTAAGTGGAGCTCAAGAAACTGTAAAAGTAAATTTTGTTTGTCAGTTGTAATTCTCATATTGAAAGCTTATTGCTGAATAAGCTCACACTTTCTAGTTCTTTCTGAACTCTGGCTCACTGGTTCAACTCATCTATTCTGCCTCAAACCACCTCTCCTAGCTGACTGATTCAAACTGGCATTTCTTGGCTTCTTACTAAATTGTTCTGCTTGGAAAAACTGCCTCTGAATTCCATGAACTGAACTGCTCTGATTACACTGACTTCACAAACTGAATGCAACCAAATGGAACTGAACTCCATTGACTTGCCTAAATTCCACCAAACTACACTCACTGTACTGCCCTCCTGACCTAACTCACCCTGTGCTGCTTGTTCTTTCCTGTCTGTTCTTATGAGAGTTGTGCAAATCCCATCCCTGACTCAATCTGTCCATTCTTTCTCTGATTCATTAGTTTGTCCCTCAATTCAATGTTGCTTTTAAATATAGCTGCTTCCTTCTTTAAACTAACTTTACCTTCATTGTTTGAGATTAATGGGTGTGTCTGTATTACAGTCAGAGGGATTAAAGGTATGTCATTCTAGGTGGATCACACAGATTTAGAAGGTCTTTGGACATGATCCTTTGACAGAATAGCTATGTTGCTGGATTAAAATTCATCTAGAACAAACCACTTGGGAACTAGAAGCAAACATGGAGCCTTTGGTTTACAGCTACAAATTTATAGAATATAGACAATGAACCTGAGCTTTTGACATAAAAATATATTTTAAATATTTTCATAATTCTTACTTATTATGGGTATGAATATTTTGAATACAGGCATATGTATGTACTAAGTATGTGTGTGTTTCCCTTGGAAGCCAGATAAGGGCATCAGATCTCCTGGAAGTTGAGTTACAAATGATTGTGAGTCACCATATGAGTGCTGGGAATCAAACCTAGGTTTTCTGGAAGTGCAACTAGAGTTCTAGAGCATTCCCTCAAGTTCCAGTCATTTAAAAAGTAACAAAATTATATTTATGATTATAGTTTCCTTTTGTGTATATGTATGGTTGCTTGTGCTTTAAAAAGAAAGATATTCCACCCAAAATATATGGTGAGTACCATCTGGAAAATGGATATACTTTTACCAATTATCAATTGAATTGTAGGAGCATTACTTTCTGCATCAAATAAGAAGACACTATTATACTACTAGAATACACACCTAGAATTATGAGTAAATTTATAACTATAATTCAATTACATTATGAAAAAAGTTAGAACATTTAAAAAAATGTCTGTAGAAATTTGCAGGGGCTAGGATGAGGTTAAGAAGGATGTATCAGATTCTATGTGTACCAAATAGATATTACCTGGTCCTTACATTCTCCTCTACATACAAAAAAAAAAAATACAAATGAAGCTCTGTCGTTATGCTATGAAGCTGTACTGGCTAGTTTTGTGTCAACTTGACACAGCTGGAGTTATCACAGAGAAAGGAGCTTCAGTTGAGGAAATGCCTCCATGAGATAAAACTGTAAGGCATTTTCTCAATTAGTAATCAAGGGGGAAATGACTTTTGTGGGTGGGACCATCTCTGGGCTGGTAGTCTTGGTTCTATAAGAGAGCAGGCAGAGCAAGCCAGGGGAAGCAAGCCAGTAAAGAACATCCATCAATGGCCTCTGCATCAGCTCCTGCTTCCTGACCTGCTTGAGTTCCAGTCCTGACTTCCTTGGTGATGAACAGCAAGCAGTATGGAAGTGTAAGCCAAATAAACCCTTTCCTCCCCAACTTGTTTCTTGGTCATGATGTTTGTGCAGGAATAGAAACCCTGACTAAGACAGTAACTAAAAGAAAATACTGGAAGTCAGCATTGGTGACTTAAGAATACTAAAATATACAGAGATCTATGTTATAAGCATGAAGAAAGTAAAGAGTACTGACAATCATAGTCCTTACTTCTGCCTACTGGTAGAGGGTAGAAGAATGTAGAATTGGGGTTAAGGAATAACTCACACTCTACTGTGTATTCCAGGGAAATCTAGGTACAGCTGTCACATGCTTGAAGGCCAGTTGTCTACTTATCTTGGCCATGTATAGAAGCTTAGCTTCAAAACAGAAATACACTCATGTTACCTAATCTTGTTTCCAGAATAAAGACTTCTGCAGCGTGGAGAAGATGTGACAAAACTCACTGTCAGAATTCACATTCGCTGAGACTCAGATGCCATTGTTTCTATGGACATCCCATAACACAAGTAAAAAGGATTATTGTCACCAAAATACCCAGAAATGCAGCTCTAACTTCAGATCCCAACTCTATGAACTGGTCTACACTAAAAGGTTGTGGCTTAGGTAAACAGGATAGTTTACTACCTCCATGAAGCAAAGGAGTAAGGTGGTTTCTACTGGGAACTCAGGGTCCATATCATTTTTTCTCTTCCCATTTTAATGACTACATCATAATAAATAAGGTAATTTTTTACGTGTCTCTGCTCCCATCAATCTGGTATCAGGCTGAAAGAGACTTCAAAAGTGGATGTTTCACAAAGCACATGTAGCCCTACTACTTATTAAACACCATAAAGACTGAAATGGGACATTCTGATACGTGTACTCTGCTTGCTACTGTCATCAATTACAGACTGAAGAACCAATAGAGAGCCTATACTATGACATTTAATGCCACCAAAGCTAACATAGCTTTTCAAACTGATTTCTCTCTAGAATAATGGCAGATTTCTTAGTGGAAAACTTACCATTTAAGAGGAAATATAACTTAGGATACCCAAGATATAAGATACAATTTGCTGAACACATTAAACTCAAGAGAACGAAGACCAAAGTGTGGACACTTTGCCCCTTCTTAGAATAGGAAACAAAACACCCATGGAAGGAGTTACAGAGACAAAATTTGGAAGTGTGACGAAAGGATGGACCATCTAGTGATTGCCATATACAGAGATCCATCCCACGATCAGCTTCCAAACGCTGATACCATTGCATACACTAGCAAGATTTTGCTGAAAGGACCCAGATATAGCTGTCTCTTGTGAGACTATGCCAGGGCCTAGCAAACACAGAAGTGGATGCTCACAGACAGCTATTGAATGGACCACAGGGCCCCCAATGGAGGAACTAGAGAGAGCACCCAAGGAACTAAAGGGAACTGCAACCCTATAGGTGGAACAACAATATGAACTAAGCAGTACCCCGGAGCTCTTGTCTCTAGCTGCATATGTATCAAAAGATGGCCTAGTCGGCCATCACTGCAAAGAGAGGCCCATTGGACTTGCAAACTTTATATGCCCCAGTACAAGCGAACGCCAGGGCCAAAAAGGGGGAGTGGGTAGGTAGGGGAGTGGGGGGGGTGGGTATGGGGGACTTTTGGTATAGCATTGGAAATGTAAATGCGCTAAATACCTAATAAAAAATGGAAAAAAAGAGGAAATATGATGTTTTTTCTAATGCAGAGTAAAACCTGCCAAATGAAAATACTGAATTCATAAAAATGATCCTTCAAGAATGCTGTAGAAATACAATTCTTCAGAGATGCAAAAAAAGAGAGTGACGGCATGATCACTAGACCAACCACACTAGAATTACTAACAGGATTCTACATCTGGCCTTGAAAGAACAGTAACTACTATGACAATAACAAATAAAGAAGAAACGTCCGACATCTGAATTGCATAGTGTCTTCAGTAAGAGAGATTTATTATCATTTCTGGAAGGCAACTAAGGGCAGTAGCAAATAGCAACTAATATTTTTGGAGGCTTCTTGGACATCCATGACCAACAACTCAAATGAAGGCTTTCTCTGCCTTGTTTAAGAGGTTTTCTAGAAGGTTTTTGACTTTTGCATGGAATATTGTCAGCCCAGATGACAAAATTTTAATTAAACTATATTTTTCATTTGTATAACATTTGCATGTATTATGGGCCATATTTTATATATGTGGTAACTTGATTCTTTATAACTTTCTTCAACATCATTACTATTTTCTTAGCCACCTCTCTTCTTTTGTACTTATTTCTCTCATTCCTCCCTAATTAGAATCCCCACATTTCCCCAATTTCCTGACCAAATTATGTGTACCCTGCTATTCTACTCTCTACCTCGACCCCATTTACTACCACAAGATTCAACGTGTGTGTGTGTGTGTGTGTGTGTGTGTGTGTGTGTGTGTGTGTGTGTGTGTGTGTGTGTGTGATGAGGTGAGCATGAACCATAGCACACATGTAGAAGTCAGATGAATACTTGTGGGAGTCTATTTTCTTTTTCTAACCTGATTTCTGGAATCAAACACAAATCATCAGGCTTATCAGTGCTAGGTATGTCATGGCTGCTTGATGTGAAGTGTGACACAGTTCCTACTGCTGCATCACCAAGGCTGACTGCACATAATTGCTGTTGGCCTGAAACTGATTTGCCGTCTCTTATATTTTGCTTTCCATCTCTCTTTCTAGGATGTATACTTCCTCTAGAATGTATACTTTCCCCATTATTCAGAAGTAAGCACTCCATAATAAATGAAACATATGTGGTTCTCAGAAATGAGAAGTGGAAATGGTCACAGGTTGTGCAGGACAAGGAACAAGCCTTCTGCTTAGCTTTTAGAGTCACGGTATAGACAACATAACTACAAAGGCCATAAAACTCTACATGTAGAAATAGTTTGTTGTCTTGAATTTAGAATTATGGGAGATACGTGTACCATCAGATCTAATAACTTCTGCCTTAATTAGCCAAGTTGATCTTGAGGGCATCGAGGATGGAGTCAAAATAGTCTCAATAATAAAAGGCATGGGTAGGAAAAGAAAAAATCTATAAGACAAACAAACAAAAACAAATAAAAAACAAAACAAAGGAAGAACAAGCAAATGATAGATGAGTTTATTTTATAGGAGGAAGGCTTATATATGATTTAGAAACAAATAATAGTGGAAAGAGAGTAGATGAGGCTGTGCAATTGCTAGATAGGAAACAAAGATGACTTATAAGCATGTAAACACTTAGAAATTTTCCCCCTGTGCCCATATCTTCAAGGATTTTCCGCACTTTCTCCTCTATAAATTTCAATGTCTCTAGTTTTATGTGGAGTTCTTAGATCCACTTAGACTTGAGCTTTGTACAAGGAGATAAGAATGGATCAATTTGCATTCTTCTACATGATAACCACCAGTTGTGCCAGCACCATTTGTTGAAAATGCTGTCTTTTATCCACTGGATGGTTTTAGCTCCCTTGTCAAAGATCAAGTGACCATAGGTGTGTGGGTTCATCTCTGGGTCTTCAATTCTGTTCCATTGTTCTACTTGTCTGTCATTATACCAGTACCATGCAGTTTTTATCACAATTGCTCTTTAGTATAGCTTGAGGTCGGGCATGATGATTCCCACAGAGATTCATTTATTGTTGAGAATAGTTTTTACTATCCTAGGTTTTTTGTTGTTCCACATGAATTTTCAAATTGCCCTTTCTAACTCAGTGCAGAATTCAGTTGGAATTTTGATGGGTATTGCATTGAATCTGTAGATTGCTTTTGGCAGGATAGCCAATTTGACTATATTAATCCTGCCAATCCATGAGCATGGGAGATCTTTCCATCTTCTGAGAACTTCTTCAATTTCTTTCTTCAGAGACTTGAAGTTCTTGCCATACAGGTCTTTCACTTCCTTAGTTAGAGTCACACCAAGGTATTTTATATTATTTGTAACTATTGTGAAGGGTGTTGTTTCCCTAATTTCTTTCTCATCCTGTTTATCCTTTGTGTAGAGAAAGGCCACTGATTTGTTTGAGTTAATTTTATATCCAGCTACTGTGCTGAAGCTGTTTATCAGGTTTAGGAGTTCTCTGGTAAAATATTAAGGTCACTTATATAAACTATCATATCATCTGCAAATAGTGATATTTTGACTTCTCCCTTTCCAATTTATATCCCCTTGATCTCCTTTTGTTGTCGAATTGCTCTGGCTAGAACTTCAAGTACTTTATTGAATAGGTAGGGAGAAAGTGGGCAGCCTTGTCTAGTCCCTGAATCTAGCTACTTGAAGGATTGAAGATGACAATGTCCACTTTACTTGCATAAATTTTAAAACTTTGTAAGAAATTATCTTTAGTAGTTTGTCACCTTTCTGTTCTTACATGAAAACAGTTATTAAAGACAGTGGTCTGCTGCACGAGAAAACTGCAAGAGCTCTGCCAAGCTACCCATGAGGAACATGGTGTGAAAAACTGTAAATATTTTGCTTTTATTTTACTTACTGTTTTAAGGAAACAGAGGTTGAAACTAATTATCTGGATTCACAAAATATATATAAGTTTAAGAATTTCTGAAGAATAATAATGGTCAAAACCTTGATGATGTAACCTTAGTAAATAAAAGAATGGGTTCAGGCTTTCTGGTCAGGAGAAGGCTAAAGAATGATAAAAAAAAAAGCAGAAGAATGATGAAAAGAAGAAAAAAGACACAGAAGAAGGGAGACTAATGAGAATCCTCAGATAAAGAGAGAACACTTGAATGGACAGTTTGTATTCACTACTGACTCTGTCATTGAATCAGCTCCCATTCCCCCATCCATTTATGAGGATCTTCTTCAGGCTGAAGCTGGACCTTTGCATAACAACAGGTACTTACATCCACTGAGTCATATGATTAGTGACAACATAGATGATTCAAATAATCATCTGAATAAAATGGAAAAAATCAATCCAGAACCTAGACAAAAAAGTAAAAAAAAAAAAAAAAAGTGAATGTGAGGAGCAAGAATGCAAAGGGCAAATAGAAAACCCAGAGCAGAGCTGGTGAGATGGTTCAGAGGGGAAGAGCACTCTCTGCTTTTCAAGATGTATTGCGTAAATTTTCCATCACCCACATGGCTGCTCACAATAATCTGTAATCCCAGTTCCAAGGGATCTGATGTCTTCTTCTACCCTTTAGAGCTACAAGGTCAGCACACAAAAACAACAGACATACAGGAAGGGAAAACATTCATAACATTTAACAGCATAATGCAGAATTCATCAAGGAAAATTACATTATGACAGGAAAAAGAAGTTGATGGAATGAGTCAACCAGTCCAATGAGAAGTACTGTGTAAACTATCACAGCAAAGACCAACTGGAAACAATATGTCAGGTATGGAGGAAAAATTGAGGCAATAAAGATATCTAAAATGGAAAACATAACAAATTTATGTTATGTCACAAGTTTAGTCAAACCTCTCACAAATTCTAGGATATTTAAATTAAATGACCAAAACCAAGAATCTACAGGGTAACAATTGATAAGACAAAAATCTGAAGAATAGACAATTTAGTGAAACTATAATAGAAAAAGTGAAAGAAATTAAGAAACACATATTAAAAATTTAGAAGTCAAGGGAAGAAACTCTACAAGATACATTAGAGTCAAAATGTCACAAATTCAAATTAAAAATATAATATTAAAATCTGTAAGAGTAAAACATCAATTCAATAACAAGAACAGACATTAATAATTCTATAACTCACATGTATTCCTAAAAGAGCTGCAAAAAATGAATATCAGAAAACCATTAATTATACTCTCAGTAATTGGGCTGACAATCTGATATATGTTGTATATATAATTATGAAGGCCCTATGGAGACAGAATATAAGATCTTAATGGTGTAGCAGTCCATGGACTGACAATCAGTGAGCGTGTAATTAACTATATAAAACATGGAACATAGAGAATACAAGTTGGAGAAGACAGTTTGAAACTAAAGGGGAAGGCAAACAGTTGAATAAGAGTAAATTGTACAAGGAGATAAGAATGGGTCAATTTGCATTCTTCTAGATGATAACCACTAGTTGAACCAGCACCACTTGTTAAAAATGCTGTCCTTTTCCACTGGATGGTTTTAGCTCCTTTGTCAAAGATCAAGGGGCCATATGTGTGTGGGTTTAATTGTGGGTCTTCAATTCAATTCCATTTATCTTCCTGCCTGCCTCTGTACCAATATCATGTAGTTTTTATCATTATTGCTCTGTAATACAGCTTGAAGTCAGGGATGGTGATTCCACAGTTCTTTTATTGTTGAGAAGTTTCCACTATTCTGAGTTTTTTGTTATTCCAAATGAATTTGCAAATTGCTCTAACTTTATGAAGAGTTGAGTTGGAATTTTGACAGGGATTGCATTGAATCTGTAGGTTGCTTTCAGCAAAATGGCCATTTTTACTATATTAATCTTACTAATCCATGAGAATTGGAGATTGTTCCATCTTCTGAGATCTTTGATTTCTTTCTTAAGAAACTTGAAGTTCTTGGCATATAGATCTTTCATTTGCTTAGTTAGAGTCACATCGAGGTATGTAATATTATTTTGGCAATCGTGAAGGGTGTCATCTCAGTAATTTATTCCTCAGCCTGTTTATCCTTTGAGTATAGGAAGGCTACTGATTTATTTGAGTTAATCTTAAATCCGGCCACTTTGATGAAGTTATCAGCTTTAGGAGTTCTCTGGTGGAATTTTTGGGATCATTTAAGTATATGATCACATCATCTGCAAATGGTGATATTTTGACTTCTTCCTTTCCAATTTTTATCTTTGACCTCCTTTTGTTATCTAATTGCCCTAACTAGAACTCCAAGTACTATGTTGAATAGATAGGGAGACAGGGGACATCCTTGTCTAGTCCCTGATTTTAGTGGGATTGCTTCAAGTTTCTCTCCATTCAGTTTGATGTTAGATACTGGTTTGCTGTGTTTTTCTTTTACTATGTTTAGGTATAGGCCTTGAATTCCTGATTGAATTGAATTCCTTGAATTGCCTGTCTCACAATGAAGAGACTCAGAATCCAGGTCCCTAACACTCAGTGAAAAACAAAACAAACAAGCAAAACACATGTGTTCATATCAAATACACACATATTCATACACATATTCACTAACATGTATAGTCCCCTACACACACACACACATACAGACACACACATACATATACACACAATAAACAGAATTATCTAATCAAAACTTATCAAAAGAAACATGTTACATAAAAAAAATGTTCAGTGTGACTACTTATCAGGCTGTAAAAATAAACCCACAGTGAGATTTCTTCTCATACTAGCTATGAATACCAGTTATCAAATCCAAAATCAAACAAAAAAACAAACAAAAAAAACCCAATGGTAATAACATTGGCAGCCTGAAAAGATCAACTTTTACACATAAAGGGTAACAATAGAAATTAGTATAAGCATTACGACAAAGAAGTATGGATCCCTCAGACAACTGAAGAGAGACTTTCCATGCGATCTCCCTTGGGCATGGATCCAAGGGAAATGTTATTGTATAAGGACATGTGGCACATCCTTGTTTACCAGCACTACTCAGAATCACCATAGTGGCAAGTAAGATATTACTGAAAGATAAAAGGGCTTATAAATTATGGTGTGGTGTGGTGTGGGGTGGGGTGTGTGTGTGTGTGTGTGTGTGTGTGTGTGTGTTTGTGTGTACAACAGTATCTATCCATAATCATTGAATTTATAATAACATGAAACTGAAATTTGGGTTAAGTGAAATACATCAGACACAGAAAGCCAAATATTATGTGTTCCTACTCATTAGCTGTAAATAATAATTTAATCACACTGGACGAGAGAGCAGAAGAGAAATTTAATAGAAGTCAACATGGTGTAGAGAGGGCTAATGACATGATGGTACTGGGTGAATAGCATAGTTGAGAATGGTAGTTCTGGTGTCAAAAGGCATATTCAAGTAAATGCAGTCTGTAAGAGTTAATTATAAGTTTAAAATATATTCACAAGTCTGATGGCTTTTGATATTTGAGTAGATGGAAATTTTAATTTCTTAATTTAATCACTCTCATCATATTAATACATTTCATTAGATACTGCAGCCAAAAATTATGGATAGATATTAAATGAGAGTTTTAGAAGTAAAATAAGACAAAACAAAAAGTAAGAATGAGTCAGAATGACTCAGGGCAGACTGACATCATTCTCCCTTGGTCAAATATTCAAAAAAGGTAACTGACGTCCATCTGGATTTAACAAGGTATTTGTCACACAGGCAACAGAAACAGAGCTTGGTCAATTGTACAGGGAAATAAATCTATAAAGACCTAAGCAAGATCAATCATCCTAATTAGTGAATTAATTAAAGCTTAGAGGACAGTTGACTGCTGATTTGAAAACCTGTAACCATCGTTCTTTTTCTTTTTAAACATGATAGCTATTAACATTTAAGCACCAGCTATATGCTGATTATTAATTATGCCAAGCTCATGAAACAGATTTATCTTCACAATAATCAGTGAGATTAATATTATTTGAATGTTAGAACTGAAACACTGAAAGTCTTGCTCAAGATCGCCAAGCTATAGAAAATAAGTTTAAAACATTAAATTAAATGAAGCTGGAGAAAGAATAAATATGGTGAACTACCTTGGCAAGCTGTAAAAGAATATAAATTTATTACTTTGATCAACAAAATATAAAATCCATAATTTTTTTCTTAAAAGATAAACCACCTTAATCAGAAGGATTATATTATGTGGTTCTTTGGCAACTTGAGACTCAAAACTTACTCTACATAACCAGTAAAAGGGGCTTAAAATAGAGAAAGTCATATAAATATCTGTGGGTTTGGATGATAAGAAATATAAATTACATTTGAATTTGTCTAAGAAATCTAGCATCTCTGTAAGAGTATATGAAAAATATATTTCACATGTTCAGTTTAGATATGTGCTTGTGAGGACAAATGTTATAAAACAGAAAATTACTTAGAGTTCTACAAATAAGTTCACTATTATCTCATGACAAAGTTTATTACATGAACAATTTTGTCTTAGCAACATGATCTTTCTAAAGCATAGATGCTATTATGATGACCTTTTCTTTTAATTAGATATTTTCTTTATTTACATTTCAAATGTTATCCCCTTTCCTAGTTTTTAGTCTGGAAATCCTCTATCCCCTCCACCTTTCCCCTGCTCCCCAACCAACGAACTCCCATTCCTGGTCCTGGCATTCCCCTATACAGAGGCTTATAACCTCCACAGAACCAGGGGCCTCTCCTCCCATTGAAGACCATCATCTGCTACATATATAGCTAGAGGCACAATGTCCCACCATGTGTTTTCTTTGATTGGTGGTATAGTTCCAAGGAGCTCTGGGGGTATTGGTTAATTCATAGTGATGTTCCTCCTATGGAACTTCAGACCCCTTGAGCTCCCTGGGTATTTCTCTGGCTCCTTCATTGGGGACCTTGTGCTCCATCTAATGGATGACTGTGAGCATCCACTTCTATATTTCCCAGACATTGGCAGAACCTCACAAGAGACAGCTATATCAAGCTCCTGCCAGCAGGCATTTGTTGGCATCTGACAAGTGACTGGGTTTGGTGGTTGTTTATGGGATAGATCCCCAAGTGGGGCAGTCTCTGGATGGTTGATCCTTCAGGCTCTGCTCTGAACTTTGTCTCTGTAACTCCTTCCATGTCTATTTTGTTCCCCATTCTAAGAAGGAACGATGTATCCAGGCTTTGGTCTTCCTTCTTCTTGAGTTACATGTGTTTTGCAAATTGTATCTTGGGCATTCTAAGTTTCTGGACTAAGAATCACTTATCAGTGAGTGTATATCATGTGTGTTCTTTTGTGATTGGGTTACTGCACTCAGGATGATATCCTCCAGATCCATCCATTTGCCTAAGAATTTCATGAATTCATTGTTTTTAATAGCTGAGTAGTACTCCATTGTGTAAATGTACCACATTTTCTGTATCCATTCTTCTGTTGAGGGACATCTGGGTTCTTTCCAGCTTCTGTCTGGCTATTATAAATAAGGCTGCTATGAACATAGTGGAGCATATGTCCTTATTACAATTTGGAACATCTTCTGGTTATATGTCCATGAGAGGAATTGCTGGATTTTCTGGTAGTACTATGTCCAATTTTCTGAGGAACTGCTAGACTGATTTACAGAGTGGTTGCACCAGCTTGCAATCCCACCAGCAATGAAGGAGTGTTCCTCTTTCTCCACATCCTCTCCAGCATCTGCTGTCACCTGAATTTTTGATCTTAGCCATTCTAACTTGTATGAGGTGGAATCTCAGAGTTGTTTTGATTTGCATTTCCCTGATGATTAAGGATGTTGAACATTTTTTTCAGGTGCTTCTCAGCCATTTGGTATTCCTCAGTTGAGAATTCTTTGTTTAGCTCTGTACCTAATTTTTTTTTAAAACAGGGTTATTTGATTTTTCTGGAGCCCATCTTCTTGCGTTCTTTGATTATATTGGATATTAGTCCCCTATCAGATTTAGGATTTGTAAAGATCCTTTCCCACTCTGTTGGTGGCCTTTGTGTCTTATTGACAGTGTCTTTTGCCTTACAGAAGCTTTGCAATTTTATGAGGTCCCATTTGTTGATTCTCAATCTTACAGCACAAGTCATTGCTGTTCTGTTCACGAATTTTTCCCCTGTGCCTATATTGTAAAGGTTTTCCCCCACTTTCTCACAATTTTTTTTTATCACAATTGTACTGTAGTATATCTATAGATCAGGAATGGTGATTACACAAGAGTTTATTTTATTATTGCTATCTCTTGACAGGCTATGTCAGTGCCTGGAAAATACAGAAGTGGATGCTCACAGTTATCTCTTGGATGGAACACAGGGACGCCAATGAAGGAACTAGAGAAAGTACCCAAGGAGATAAAGGGGTCTGCAACCCTATAGGAGGAACAACAATATGAACTAACCAGTAACCCCCAGAGTTTGTGTCTCTAGTTGCATATGTAGCAGAGGATGGCCTAGTTGGCCATCAATGGGAGGAGAGGCCCTTGGTCTTTGGAAGATCATATACCCCAGTATAGGGCAATGCCAGGGCCAGGAAGTGGGAGTGGCTGAGTTGGGGAGCAGGGTGGGGGGAGGATATAGGGGACTTTCAGGGAGTAAACAAAGAAAGGGGATAGCATTTGAAATGTAAATGAAAATATTTAATAACAAACAGAAATTTTAAAAGAAAGAGTAGTGCAGGGAGAGAGAGCCAGTCATTTCTGCACAGTCAAGTTCAATATGGTAGAGTCAGTTGGAAGTCAGTGCAGTGAGGGCAGTGCACTGGAGTTGAGTTCCTTCATGAGGTCTTGTGGTTCAGTTCAGGTTAGCAGAGACAGTTGGAGCCAGATAATAATAAGGAGCCAGAAGATTACAAGAAAATTCCAGAGTTAGTTTAAGGCCAAGCAGAGAAATTTAGTGAGAGGAAGAAAGAAGGCAGTTTAAATCAGTCAGCTTGCAGAGGAGCTTTTGAGCTAGAACAGCTGAGTTCAACCAGCCTGCCAAACTCCAGAAAGAACTATAACAGATGAGCATATTCAGAAGCAAACTTCTGCAATGGAAATTACATAAGGTGAACAAAAGTAACTTTTTCAAGCCACAAAATTTCATTGTATGGAACAGCACTTGAATATCAATAAAATAATTTTTCTGTAGTTGTGAACTACCTCTGTCTCCTCTAATGTTACTTATCATACTACAATGTTCCATAAATCTTAAATGAGAAGATGTAATATGTATATGCATTTGTAACAGAGTATTACTAGTCTATTATACTTTGTGCTTGTTGACCAGTTGTGAGTTCCTATATTAGAACCTATCTACTGCAAAAGCAGATTCTTTGATGAGGTTAAAGAGTTACACTAATCTATGGGTACAATGAAAATACTTAGGAGGCACTATAATCCTATAGTCAAATAGCAAAATAACAGTTGTGGTTTCTTTCTTAGGCTGTGACCAACACATTCAGAAGCTTTTAACTCAGTACAAAGCATGAGTTTTCTCTAATGGCTTGATCCCCAAATCCAATAAGAATGTTGTGGATTACTGCAATAATGTTCATGCCACTACATCTCTAGTAAACATATCTTGTCTGTCCAATTATTATTATAGCTCATAGGGCAAATAGGTAAATCAACCAAGTAACTTCATTAAATTTCTCCCCCAATAGTATTCTTAACACTTTCCAGCACTACAGAAGCTAGCCAGTAGTGACTGAGTGATATAAATTCTAGTGAGTTCTATTTTTATTTTTTTTCTAATTTCAGGTTTTATTTATTTCTAGATATGCTTTATTCTTTAGATATCTTCTTTATTATATTCTGTTTTTATTTCTTCAGGTTTTTTTTTAATTTTATTGAACTGGTCTTGTGGTTTTCATCCCAATATTTATTCATATTCCTTGTGAGTTTCTTGAACAAATTTTAAATGCTATTTTGAATTCACTATTTTGTGTGTCAAATAAGTTGTTTTTATGTAACATTATTATGCTAATAATTTTTAAAAGAGAAATGTGTCCCTGTTGATTTTTGCCTGTTTGTGGTGCTAGTTCTAACTAGTTAATGTGTAAAAGGATTATCAGGGATAATTATAGTTCTGGCTCTGTTAGACCTAGGTGCAATTTCTGAACACAGGAATTAACACTCGTTAATTTAGGAGGTTCTTGCTATTGATTCTCAGATGTCTGTGGGAGATACACATGGCATTTGCTTAGGTGGCTAGTGCTGGAGTCAGAATGGTAGGTTGTGCTACCTTTAGAAATTGTGTTGGATGCTATATGGTTAAGTATCTAGGATTCATAATTAAAGTTTAGACATATACACATCTCTCAGACAATTTAGATGTAAGCATATGAGAAATCTTTTCATAAAATTCTAATAATTCATGATTTGCCATGTTTCTTTTCAAGATATAGGAAATACAAAAATTATTGAAAAAAATTCAATGTGTTTATTATTTTTAGGAACATACTGATATAAAGAAGTCATTAAATTATTTCTTAGCAAAGACACTCAGAGATTTGCATGAATGGAAACTGAAGGTGCTACATAATTAGCAGTTATGGACATTTTTTAAAATACATTAAATGTGCTTCCTGGTCATATCATCTCACGTTGGTGATATACTGACAGTATTTTTTCAGCTGAAAGTGATGTTGATGATCTATGTTCTCTGTTCTCAAATTTTTATGATCAGGCCTCATCTACACTCAAAGATATTGGTAAATACTAAAGTCTGTGAGAAAAACAAACAAACAAGGGTCAGAGTAGAAATGACTTCAGTTTGTTGCACATACTATGCATACTAAAATCAACATATACTACAAATTGATAAATGAAAAGTTGTAAAAAACAGAATGGTCACTGTGGAATAAATACTCAATTGTTTTCTTTCTAAGGACTCTAATTTAAATTTTATATAGCATTGATTTTACTTCCAATTTTGTGGATCTGACCCAGTCATTTATCCTTCTAGACAGTTTTTTTTTCCTTCAGAAGAAAAAAAGGCACCATTCTGTCCCTTTCTGTATCTCAGTGACTAGAAAGACAACTATTAAATAGGAGGAATAAATCAACCTGCACAAATGATTATATCTATCATATAGTTTATATCTATTTTAGAGCAGGACTTATCCACTTGAACATCTGCCTTGACAGCCGTCCTAAATAGTCACAGATCTCTGACAACACGTTCTTCTCAGCTTTAGGGCTGCAATACAAGGCTTGGGCAGCTAAAGGTCTAGGAACAGTGTCTCCCAATTTCTTAATATCTTCTTCTACTAGTTGAACGAATAGTCTAACAAAGTAATGTCATCATTTATATGAGCCATGATAGACCATACGTTTACAAATCCTTATGCATAGCAAGAGTAAGAAATACAAAATGTTTGTAAAGGATAGGAAGTAATTTGAATGAAGAGGAATTGAAACATAAATCTTCTTTCTATTGACTTTGAGACTTAGAAATAAAATGCAAAAGAACATGAAAAGATTATATTAAACTTGTTTTTACATGAAATTAAATTATGAAAGCATCAAAACGAGATTAAAACATAAAAGACCAGTCTAATTAAATAAGGGACTAAATTTTTCCTTGGTGTTTTATAAGTATTAGCATTGAAAACGTTTTAGAGTTATGATTCTGCATGTTGCTTTGACTCCCATAATTCTTCACTCTGTTGAATGTTGGCCCTTCATCTTTCTGCCATACTGCTCACCTATTTTAAAAATACCAATTAGGCTTCATTTCCCTGGCTTCTATTTGAGGTATAACAAAAGGTATTTAACACATAAGTATTTGTAATACTTTGTTTGTGGCTTGTATTCAATTAATATTCTTCTGCTTCTATAACATTAGTGCCTCTTAAGTGACAGGGAGAACCGTGGTCAAGAAAACAATGATTAAAAGTCAATATAGCTGTTCTGGTCAGCACCAGTTCCAGGTCACCTTGGGCATGAACTCAGCGGATGGTCCCCAGAGGACTCTCCATGTGATCTTAGGATCACTAGTGAGTGGAACACAACATCTGTTCCAAACCAATCGTGACAGGCCAGTGCCAGCTGCAGGGATGCAGGAAGCCCTCCTGACAAGGGACTCAAGTCCATTCCTATTGACACTAGCTCTGGGTCACCTTGGTTATGATCTCAGTGGATGGTCCCACAATGTCCCCAGAGAACTCTCCACGTGATCTTAGGATCACTGGTGAGTGGAATATAACATCTATTCCAAATCAAACATGACAGGTCTGTGCCAGCAGGAGGGAAGCAGAAAACCCGCTGACCAGGGGCTCAAGTCTCTTCCAGTGGGCACCATCTCCGGGTCACGTTGGGTGTGAATTCAGCAGACAGTCCCACTGTCCCCAGAGGAGATCTTAGGATCACTGGTGAGTGGAACACATCTGTACCAAGCCAATTGTGACTGGCCTGTGATAGCAGGAACAAGGAAACTGGAGCCCTGTCTGAAGAGCAGCTCAGGTTCCTTCTGATCAGTGCTGGTATACCTTGGTTTTGAACACACCAGACAGCCCCACAGTCCCCAGAGGAGACACCACTTCTAGGTGCTGTAACCTGTCCAGGATCTTGCCTTTATTATCCTTTGAAGGGCTGGATTTGTGGAAAGATATTGTGTGTATTTGGTTTTGTCATGGAATACTTTGATTTCTCCATCTATGGTAATTGAGAGTTTTGCTGGGTATAGTAGCCTGGGCTGGCATTTGTGTTCTCTTAGAGTCTGTATAACATCTGTCCAGGATCTTCTGGCTTTCATAGCCTCTGGTGAGAAGTCTGGTTTAATTCTGAAAGGTCTGCCTTTATATGTTACTTGACCTTTTTCCCTTGCTGCTTTTAATATTCTATCTTTATTTACTGCATTTGTAGTGCTGATTATTTTGTGTTGGGCGGAATTTCTTTTCAGGTCTACTCTATTTGGAATTCTGTAGGCATCTTGTATGTCATGGGCATCTCTTTCTTTAGGCTTCTTGTATGTCATGGGCATCTCTTTCTTTAGGTTAGGGAAGTTTTCTTCTATAATTTTGTTGAATATATTTACTGGCCCTTTAAGTTGAAAATCTTCATTCTCATCTATACCTATTATCCTTAGGTTTGGTCTTCTCATTGTGTCCTGGATTTCCTGGATGTTTTGGATTAGGATATTTTTTCATTTTGCATTTTCTTTGATTGTTGTGTCCATGTTCTTTATGGAATCTTCTGCACCTGAGATTCTCTCTTCCATCTCTTGTATTTTGTTGCTGTTGCTTGCATCTATGATTCCTGATTTCTTTCCTAGGCTTTCTATCTCCAGAGTTGTCTCCTTTTGGGTTTTCTTCATTGTCTATACTTTCATTTTTAGATCTTGGATGGTTTTGTTCAATTCCATCACCTGTTTGGTTGTGTTTTCCTGTAATTCTTTAAGGGATTTTTGTGCTTCCTTTTTAAGGGCTTCTACATGTTTAACAGTGTTCTCCTGTATTTCTTTAAGTGAGTTATTAATGCCCTTCTTAAAATCCTCTACTAGCATCATGAGATATGATTTTAGATCCGAAATTTGCTTTTGGGGTGTGTTGGGGTATCCATGACTCGCTGTGGTAGGCATACTGGGTTCTGATGATGCCAAGTGGTCTTGGTTTGTGTTAGTACCATGCCTTTTGCCATCTGGTAATCTCTGGTGTTAAATGTTCTAGCTGTCTCTGGCTAGATCTTGTTCTTCCTGTGATCCTGTTAGCCTTTGTCAGCACTTCTGGGAGTCCAACTCTCTCCTGAGTCCTAGTGGTCAGAGTACTCTCTGCACACAAGCTCTCCTCTTGCAGGGACTGTGCATAGAAATCTGGAGCTCAGATCTACCTCCAGAGTCCAGGGGTCAGAGCCCTCCCTGGAGGCCCACTCTCCTCTATTGGGGAAGGTGGCCAGGGGTCTATGTCTCAGATTTGCCTCCTGGCTGAAGATGAAGGCCCGAAGGGACCCTGTCCAAGAAGCTCTGTTGCTTCTGCCGCCCATGTGCTCTCCTGCGTAGACTGGTCTCAGTGATCCCAAGATCCTGGGTGTGCTATGGCCAGCCAAGTTTGCACTCAAGATAGCATGGGGCTGGTGCTGACCGGAACAAACCCCAGCAGATGGTTGGGTGGGTTTCTTTTGTCCCTGTTCCTGCTAGCACAAGACCCTCTGGTTTTTTTGGAACAGATGTTGCGTTCCACTCACCAGTGATCTCAAGATCCTTGGTGTGCTAGGGTGCCTACAATGTGGGGAGTCCTCTGGGGACCTTGGGACCCTTTGCCAAGTTTGTGTCCAACTAGCTCTGTGTTTTTATTGGACTCCTAACAGTAGGAACAAGTGTATCTGACTCTGTTGTTTGCTCTAGACAGTATTATCCTACTATTGGGCTGCCTTGTCCAGCCTAGATGTGAGTACTTTTGCCTTGTCTCTTTGTATCTTATTTTGTCCTGTTTGGTATTTGTCTCTTGGAGGCCTGCTCTTTTCTGAAGGGAAATGGAGAGGAAGTAGATCTGGGGAAGAGAGGAGGTGGGGTTTGGGAGCTGGGAGGACTGCAGAGAAGGAAATCTGTGGTCAGGAAGTATTGTCTGGAAAAAATAATCTATTTTATTTTTTATTTTACTTTACTTTACTTATTTTATTTTATTTTATTTTTTGAGACAAGGTTTCTCTGTATAGTGCTGGCTGTACTGGAACTCACTCTGTAGTCCAGGCTGGCCTTGGACATAGAAATATGCCTGCCTCTGCCTTCTAAGTGCTAGGATTAAAGGCCTGTGCCATCACTGCCTGGCCATTTTCGATTTAAAAACTAAAACAAGCTAATACAGTCAACAGGAGTATATAATAAATTCTTATTAAGAGATGCCCCTCCTTAGAAGTGGGAACAAAACACCCTTGGAAGGAGTTACAGAGACAAAGTTTGGAGCTGAGATGAAAGGATGGACCATGTAGAGTCTGTCTTATCCAGGGATCCACCCCATAATCAGCATCCAAACGCTGACACCATTGCATACACTAGCAAGATTTTATCGAAAGGACCCAGATGTAGCTGTTTCTTGTGAGACTATGCCGGGGCCTAGCAAACACAGAAGTGGATGCCCACAGTCAGCTAATGGATGGATCACAGGGCTCCCAATGGAGGAGCTAGAGAAAGTACCCAAGGAGCTAAAGGGATCTGCAACCCTATAGGTGGATCAACATTATGAACTAACCAGTACCCCGGAGCTCTTGACTCTAGCTGCATATGTATCAAAAGATGGCCTAGTCGGCCATCACTGGAAAGAGAGGCCCATTGGACACACAAACTTTATATGCCCCAGAACAGGGGAACGCCAGGGCCAAAAAGGGGGAGTGGGCGGGTAGGGGAGTGGGGGTGGGTGGGTATGGGGGACTTTTGGTATAGCATTGGAAATGTAAATGAGCTAAATACCTAATAAAAAATGGAAAGAAAAAAAAAGAGATTTCTCTTTTGTTTTGATTGCAAAATGACTCATTATTATGTATCTCAGACATTCTTATTAAACGCCTGCGTTCAGGTGCCGTTTCTCTTAAATCTATAAAAATTAAAGCAGATATACAGAGGTAAGGAACACCAGAGTTTGAGTTGAATGACCTGAGGTAAGAAACATGAGTAGAAACTTTTTAGTCTTTCATTCAGACCATGCTAAACAAAAGTATGATGATACTTGTGAGTACAGGAATGGTCAGTGTTACACTCATTTCAGTTCAATTTCATAGAAAAAAAAATTAGTCAAAAGGTTAAGTGTTAAACAGAGAGAAAATCCCATTTCCCCAGACCATGCTACATCCTAATCTGTTTCTACCACACAGTGCCTTGTTATATGCATCCAGACTTCAAATATTGGTTTTCTGATCTAATCATCTACAAACTACTTTAAAACACATGCTTTAAGTGACTTAGCATTGAAGCTCACTGAGCTTTGATGAGATAAATAGCCCTTTCCTCTTGTCATGATGTCATTACGCGCTCAGTGCATTTCTCTCCTTTTTGGAAGGATGTCACGAGCATTGAACTACCTAAATCCTTTAATGGCAGTTTTTTAAAAATTTTTTTTAATTTTTTAACCTCATGTATGCTCCCCTTCAACCTTTTATCATAAAAGCCTGTTTGTTCACCTTCTGACAGCCCGCCACAGCTCATCACCCTGCAGGCTGCATTTAAACCATACCATTGTATGAATTTCAATATATAGAAAGAAAGATGAAAGATGGAAAAAATAGATAATGGGCCTGTGATAAGGCAAAGAATTAACAAAAAGGGTCAAATTACTTGAAGTTCAAACCAAAAGACATCAAAGAGAGAAAGCCAAGTACTAAAATAAGAGATAATAGGAGATGATTGGGGGAGAAAACTCATAACAAAGGGGAGATAATGGTTTGTAACTGGGAAGAGAAATTATAAAGAACTAGAAATAAATGGGTGAGATAGAATTAAAGGTATAATAATGAGAACTGAAAAATAATAGTGGCTGTAGTGAGAGACAAACCTGTCAGACTTTGCACAGAGAGGGTGGGAACACAGGACCCATTCCTATGGGAATGGTCCAAAGGCATGGGAAGGGTAGTTATATTCAGATGTGGTATGGAGTCATGGGAATAAAAGAAAACTGGGAGAAATTTGAAACTGGGTAATTAGATGGTGGCAAACAAGTCTGTAAATTTAAAATACCAGGACCATAGGAAAAGCCTGCCAGCCTCTTGCTCCACGAGGGAAAAGGGGTGTGGTGACACAGCAACCTATTTTGTCTGTCAGTTCATTGTACTGACATTAGACGGTGCATATAAGTTGCTCTATTGGATTGTGTGCTGTATGTCTGCATATGTGTTCATCTTCATTTCAAAACATTCTTATAATAACAGAATGTGCTAAGTGTTTGTAGTTATATCTATCTCCATTCACCATTTCCCCCAATAGCAGAACCATGTAATTGGACATTCTGAGTTGCTATTCTGATTTGATTTGATCTGATATGTTGACAACATGAATTCTGTAGTCAAAGTCTATTTACAGAATTAGCAAAAATACATATATAACTCATTAACACAACATGTATTTGACTTATTTTTGTTGTAAATTACCAGAGGCATATATGAAATTAATTTTGTGATTCATGGTGATAAGCTTTTTAAACAACAAGAGGTTTGGAATCTCATATTTTACTATGCCACCAGGGGCTTGCTGCATCCACACTGTGAAGTTGACCCAGCTATAATTCAATGTAGCAAAAGACTAAAATACAGCATCCTAAAGGTATTGAAGTTGCCATGAAATTGCTACATTTTTGCCTACAATTAAATATTGAAGTTGGAAATAAAATACAATTATAATTTGTGAAGGAATAGATAATAAATGACTGTATGAATTAATAGAAATTTTCATTCATTGCAAAGCTGGACTCAGATATCTAACAGAGATTAGTAATAATTTCTTAAATATTAGGAAATATTTTTTGAATATTTTCAAAAAGTTCCCTGAACATTTGACAATTGCAAGCATTTACCTTTAGATATTCTTTCCTAACATTCCTGATAACAGCTCACATTCAGAGGCCAACTTCATTAATCCATTTATTCATAACCACCCAATATAGGTCTTTTTAATTTTTAGCTACATAAATAACAGCTTTCATTGGTTCATGATATTAACTCAATTGTATAAGTTGCCTTGTGAGATTAATTTAAGCACATGTTAGATAGGAAGTGTCAAGTGAAATCAAACTTAGTAAGATGTTTAACATTCATATTTGTAAGAACAAAATAGGTTTTCTAATATCAGTAGAATTAAATAAATTTTAATTCTGTTCAAGTAGGAACATAAAAACAATGTAATATACGAATATTGGAATAAGGAAGTACACTATTAAAAACTCTGAATTAGTCAGTCAGGTGCCTTGTATCTGTAGTCCCAACATTCAGAAAGCTGAGGCAGGACGACAGCCAAGAAAATCAGGCCCTTCTGGAATATATTATGATTTTCAGTCAACTTTGGGATTTTGAAGAAAAATATATCTTCTAATAAGCAGATAGATAGAAAGAAAGATAGATAGATAGATACATAGATACATAGATAGACAGACAGACAGACAGAATTATGTGTGGTTCCAGTTTAGAAAATATTAAAGTATACTAAAATACTTTGCTAGAATATAACATAAAAATATGAATACAAAATATTATTCAGATATTCAATTTATAAGAAAAATATTCTCAGAATATTAACATCAGATCATCAGAAAAGGTGCTTATTATTTAGACATAGAATTCTGATAAGATCTACATAACCCAGAAATGAGGTCTTTTTTTTTTTTTTTTAGATTTTAGAATAACATTTTTTTTATTTTGAAACTTTAGCATTCTACTAGTTAATGTTCTCCACAGAACATTGGGACAATATGTATGCATCTGTAGCACATGTATGCTCAAGTGATTGTGGTGCCTAGCAAGTCCAAAATCTTCTGAGTGAACATTAAATGTCAAGAGAAATGGTGGTAAACTTCTGAAAACACAGGTGGCATTTTCATCCTGAGGGTCACTAGACAGATACTTTGTATAATGGACAGTCATTTTGTTTAATCCAGGGCTTCTGTTAACTGCATACATTCCATCCACATGAGAAGTGACCATCTGTCTACTGACTTAGATGTCAACTTTTTTTTTTCCATTTTTATTAGGTATTTAACTCATTTACATTTCCAATGCTATACCAAAAGTCCCCCATATCCACCCACCCCCACTCCCCAGAAATGAGGTCTTAATGTAGGCAACTGTAACAGCTTTTATTCTGGTTCTTCATTATTGAGCTGTAGCCTGGAATAAAAGCACAACTTACACACACACACAAACACACACATATACACATTTTAAGTTTCTAAAAAATACATTTATTATATCATAACATTGAGTTTGCCTGAGAAAAGGAGCTAGAGAAGATAACACAATGAAGGAATGAAGGTTTACTCTAAACTTCAGTGCGATTATAAACTTCAGAAGCTACCCGTAACATGTAGCAAAACAGCTTATCTTTGATAAGATATAACATCATATCAACTTTAAGTTTTTACAGACTACACCATATTTAGTTTTCTCTAATTGCTCTCCTTCCACTATGATATTTGAAGTGCTAAATGAAAAGTCCCTTGAACAAGTTGGCAATGTAGAAGGTAAGTGGCCATTAGTCATCTTATAGAAACTCCACTCTGATTCATTGGGATGTTTAATACAAACCTTATTAAGCATGTTCTTTAAAAAATCATATTCAATAATCTGTGAATGTATAATCTTATTTACAGTTACTAGTACTTTTGTGGAAGTTTACGAAGAAAAAAATCTGGTCATGTCTTCCATACAGAAAAATTACTAGAAAGAGCAGTGGCAAAAGAGTACCAATTGAAACTTGCCTGGGAAATACCTTAGTCTCAGAATTTACAGTAACAATATACAAGTCTAACTGACTGTCCTACTTTATCAGATGACATGAAATAAAATTAAGAATATCTCAGGTCAGTACACACTACTAGAGCCATGTATGAGCTCCCAGTGTTTTCATTGATATCATGGAATAAGTTTGTATTCACTTTATTTATTTATTTATTTATTTATTTATTTAATATTTTTTATTACATATTTTCCTCAATTACATTTCCAATGCTATCTCAAGAAGAATGAAGACTGAAGTGTGGACACTAGGCCCCTCCTTAGAATTGGGAACAAAACACCCATGGAAGGAGTTACAGAGACTTTATTCATTTATAAGTGAGAAGATAACCTCAACTAGTTAGCATGCCTCTCTTCTGTTTTCCCTCTTCTATTCCATCCTTTTGGGGTTAACAATTTGCTTGAAATACCAATTTAATCTAATTAGTCTAATCTAATATAGCTTTTAGGACAACATATCTGATTTACAAAAATCAAATCTAAATAATGCTTAAAATAATGCCCTAAGCAAAAGAGAATGAAACACTCAGTGTGTGCATATGGGAGAGATGAGGTTAGCTACATGATGAAACTTCACAGTCCTTCTCAAAATTATTAAAAATAAAACCACTCTGGCAACAGCAGAGCATAAAGGCAAGCCCAGATCCCCAGGAGACGGCACAGGTGGCGTGCCCATAAAGTTGGCTTTGCTGTGGGACACAGATGATTGGCCAATGAAACAACAGTATTCATAGAAAACCAAACTAGTATGTACTAAAATAAATCTGTCTGGACAGTAAAATTATAGTTCTTTCCAAAATTCAAAAATATAACATTTCTCTTTTCTCTTATGGGTTAGACTTACATATTAATTGATAGGAAGGAAAATTGCTCAGAAATCCATACTAAAATTTTGACAGAAAATTTTTCATAAAGCTGGAAAATAGCATTAGACTGTTCTTTTTTGGGTCTGTCTATCTTTTGGAGATATGGCTTTGTGATTAAATTATAACAAAACAAGCAGAATTTAAAGGACATGCAAGATTATGCAATTACTTTTGTAGCTGATGAAATGTAAATGACTAAAATTTACAAAGTAATTACAAGGCAATTATGGAGAAAAAGGCTGTTTTGTTCACTCTTATTTCAGCTCCTATGGAAATAAGTTAGTGTGTTAAACTATTAACTTAGGGGAAGTTAATCACCATCTTTTAAAGCTAAAATTAGAAATATGAATATCTTGCCAAAAAGAGGATATATATATATATATATACATATATATATATATATATAATTTTACAAACCAATATCTAGTAACATCCACTTACATGGCAAAGAGGGAGACATGACTGCAATATTAACACTCAGATAAGTAGATTTTGTTAATTTTGGGATAGCTTTTATTTATTTTAATCCTGTGTGTGTGTGTGTGTGTGTGTGTGTGTGTGTGTGTGTGTGTGTGAATGCTTGCTTGCCTTTGGATAATTCTTTAAAAAAAAGTCTGATTTTTTATGTAAGGAAGTTTGATGAAGGATATTGCTTTAACTTGTCAAATATGATGCTAGGAAGTGCACACTGATTACTTTGAATCATTTGTGATCAAATGATTATATGATTATTGTAAGCTCTTAAAGTGCTCTTTGATACATATCAACATTTTACCCCAAATATTGCTAGAATCCATATGTGTTGGAACTATCTAGTCACCATACTTTCACATAAAACTTGTAAAAATATTTCTAAAATATTAAGCACCAAAGTACTATGGATAAAACCACTGTCCTTGTTTGGTCTAGTGAAAAATGCTTGTCTTTTGCTCAGTGATATGTCAAGACACTCAAGATATATTTAAGGTTTGTATAAAATAACTGATAAGGTTTAATGAGCACACAGTATTTTGTTCTTTGGTGGCTTTTATTTAGAAGACCAGAAAATTTGGGCCTTAATATACCTAAATTCAATTTTTTTCTTGTCTACTTATAATTTGTGTACAGTTGCAGAATATCCCATGTGCCACATTAAAAATTCCTAGCATACTCAGAATATTGGTGATAACTAGATTTTGTACATATATAGAATCAGAGAGAAAAGGGGGAGGGAGAGGCAGAGAGAGTCAGACAGATAAATGGAGAGATAATTATATTTGATCTATACATGTAAGAATTTATATTTAAGATGTCTTACAAGTCCCACGTAAGTTTTGTAACTATTATTATTCTATTCCTTAGGCATAGAATAAATTATGTATCTTGATGAATCATTCATTTGCTTATATTAATTATCACTTTATTATTCTAAGGATCTACAATACTGGCTTCTATCATGTAGCACATATACATATTAAAACCTATATACAAATCCTACAATGTCTGGGAAAAACGTGGGAGGAGAAGTAACTTCTTATGTATCTTGGTATAATATGGCCTTTCCCCACATCTATGCTTATTTGCATTGTATTGTTTTCCCCAAATGAACATAAGTCATTTTCAGGAAGGTAACATGGTTTTATAGTTGCAACATTTGCAATCTTCTGATTAACCCCATTTGTCTTAATTTTGGATCTTGCTAAGACATATCCAATGAAAACATGGTAGGAAAATAAAATGGTGCATGCTATTTAAAGATGAAAAATTATAGCTATAATTTTGGTGTATGATCCAGTTCTTAAAATAACAAAAGCATTTTTGCCTGACAGACTTGATTTGAACAATTAAAACTTTTTGTAAATTAAAACTTTTTATTTAAAGTATGCATCTTTTGGGAAAGATAAAATAGTTTCAGGCACAATGAATGATACACATTACTTCTATAGCAGGACATTTATGCAATAAAAGAGTGTCTATATTTCTGTCTATATTTCACACACTGGGCTGAACAGTTAGAATTTATCAGTGAGTAAAGTGCAAGTGACCCAAATCCCAATGAATGTTGAATAGAGTCTGTACACAGCACAGCAATTTATTTAACTATATGGGGCAATGACAGTTGCCAAGTGAAACAGAAATTACAGCTCATATGGACTCTTAATCCCTAAAATCATATGTTAATGCCATTTGGAGAAGAACCCTTTAGGGATTGATTAAGACTAAATGAGGTGAAGAGGTTACTGGATATAAGAGGAGATTCCTAGTTATTGGATCTGTTTTGTGTGGAATTCATGCTGTTTCCCACCAATGATGTATCCTCACCAGGAGTTTACATCATGAAACTAGAAACCGCACCCTCTGGAACTGTAAGAAGTGGTGGCATTCTTTGTTGTATGGACCTGATTTGTAGTTCTTGGTTTATACAACAGGAAATTAAAATAGACTATGGTAAGCTATGCTAGTTACTTTTATGTGTAGAAAGAAATAGCACAGTCAAGTTAACTTAAAAATAAGAAAAGCTTATCATGCCTCACAATTACAGAAGTTTCAGTCCATAGTTGTTTGTTTCTAATTATTTGAGGTCTATAAGAATCAGTACATCATGATTGGAACATGAATAAAATGGAATTGCTCACCTTATGGAAGCTAGAAAGCAATGGGAAGCAATGGAGGAAGGTGTGGTGTCAATATCCCTTCAAGGGACTGGCTCTGTGACCTAATTAGGCTATTAATCTCAGTTTTTAAAGGATTTATACGGCCTATTACAGCCATGAGCTGGAGACTATGGCTTCAATACACAAGTCTTTGAGGCAAATCCAAGAACCAAACTAATGTGTACAACAAAGTAGATAAAATCAAGTTCCCCTCTACTAGAAAACCTTGCTGTATTTTCAGAGATTGGAAAATGGATGCTGACAGAAAGGAAACAATTAACAGATTAACTGGGTTTCCCAGGTACCTGTGACTTTTGGTGTTGGAAAACTGCTGATTATGGCTCAGTCTATGGGAATCAGAATACAGCACAGAAATATCACTTATATGAGGAGGGAAAACTGGAGAAAGGACAACAGAGAAAATTAAGATTTCAGCAAGACACTAGAAATATGGAAGAAAGCCTAGTGGCAACATATTTGGGTTAGCACCTATATAAGAGTTCACAACAAAGTCCTTACTGGCTTTTGAGATCACATTCTACCCGGGATAAATACAAACCTTTATGTAAGGAACTCACAGTTACAGTGGAAAAAAAAAGATGAAAAGAAAACTCATGAAGCAGTTAGAAAGGAAGAGGAAAATACATGGTATTGTTTATGGTTTCCAGACTTACATACAGAATTTTTAAAGTTGTCATTCTGTAGTAACAAATGAACAACTGAAGAAACTGGACAATGACCAACTCTTTGACTTTCAGGATAATTGAAGTCACAGGAAAGTTCTGAAGCTTTACTTATGCTAACTGGAGGTAGCAAACTGCCTAAGTAGAGTCTCTTAATAACCAGCCACATCAGAAACCAGTGTCAGGTTAGGTAGAAAAGCATAGAGTTATCGTGGATGTGCTACTGGTAGCCAGCACTGACAAATCTGAGAGGAGCACTTGGGAGACCACTCCTGTGCAAGTTATCCCCAGAGCCCAGAGCTTTGACTAATGTCTTTGAAAGTACAGAAGAAAAATTCTTACCTCCCACTGCTCCCAGTATTGGAAGGAGAAAAAGTAGTTTATATATCTTAAACAGGATCTCAATATGTATCTCTTTTTGTACTGGAACTCACTGAATAGGCAAAACAGGCCTAAAAATCACAGAGATCTACCTGCCTCTTCCTCCACAGGGCTGGTATTAAAGTCATGCACCACTATACCAAGCTTGAATATTCTTATTTCATCAAGCTATTAATACTCTTCCCATATAATATAGTAATCCCATGCAAAGGAATATTCAAAATAAATCATAAGCAACTGAAACACTGAGTCAATTACTAAGAAGAAACTTGTGAAAATATGTTCAACATAATATACTCAGCAATGGTAAGAAGAAACTACAGACAAATGTAAAAATGTTATGGTTTTTATTGAACAGTTGAAATGCCAAAAAGGCATGTTATATGATTTCACTAAAGTGAAAATATAGAACAAACAAAATAAATGGACAGATAGTTGTCATAACTACAGGTATAGCTTACTAGAAAAATATCATTCTGAGTTGATTGCTGAGTTATTAATAAGATCCTGATAATAGATGTGTATGTTTATGAAACCCCACATAGCACATGTATTTGACTGCATAAGAATGATACTCAATAAAATAGATTAAAATATTTACAGTAAAGATAGGAACACTCTTGAAAATTATTATTCAAAGGGAAAAGATTGAAGTAAGGGATTAGCAGAAAGTCAATCAAGCGTTCCATAAAAGAAGTTTGTTACAGGTTAGGCTGAAATGGTAACAGTGTTCTACCCAAGAGACTACATTAAAAGACAAGTGAACGCATTGTAGTTAGAAAAGATTTGGAAGCTATCTGAGTTGGTATCTGAGATGGGCTGTAGATTATAACTGAGGCAAATCTAGAAATAGGTCTGGTATTGGAATTTCTTGGTGCATTTAAACACAGAGAGATCCCTGTGATTATACTGTAATAACATAGCAAAGGTAATGGAAATGGTCAGCATTGGTGTGGTCTTTGGATTTTACTAACATTAAAATAGAACCATTAAATTGCTTTGAGAAGAAATATGACATATTGACATCTCCATTGGTGTCATCCCTTCAACCTTCAGAAACTGGTAAAGTTTTATAATTGTGTAACAGTGTCTTACAAACCCTCTATCAAATATGTGGGAGGGGTGCATACACCTGTTGATATAAACATACCTAGCTATACAGAGAACTGTACACACAGTATCATAATTTATTCATACATATTAAATTTTAATTCTGAATTATGAAACCTTTGTCCATGGATTACATACTTGGTACAAAGTTCTTTGGTGTATTATATTGTCAAACCTACAAATCCATTTTTATTTTCTCCATAACACACAGCTCTAGATACTTGACTCTTCTTATTCACTGTGGGTGTTTTAGGAAACTCAGAAAAATCTTGAAGGCAAATATTTCCTTTTTTGTCCTGCTTCAAGAAGCCCAACAGGAAGCACTCAAATTAGGTGAGCAGCTCATTTTCAAACAATATGGAAAAGGGTTTCTGCAGCTGAGAGACAGTTCAACTAGCCAGGTAGGAAATTCTGCTGTAAACAGAATCCCGGCTCACCATGCCAGAACAAACAGGTGTTGATTTTAATGAAGCCACAACAGAAGTGAGAGAAGTAAGGCAATACAGAGTCCCACTCACTAACATGGCTCTCCCAGAGCGAAGTGTTACAAAGAAGATTCCCCAAGCAAATAAGGAAGTCTGTTTCCCTTGAACTAGCTCACAACTAGAGCTCTTGTCCTCTGTGGCATCTCGTTGTCTCAGAACCCTTAGGAAATATTTTTCTCCCAGCAGTTGTCCTGAATACTGAAAAGTGCTTGCTTAGAACGAGTCACAGGTTTATAAAATCTAATTACTAGTTTGAGATACAGAATTTATGTAGGAAATTGGTAAGAATGTAAAAGCACATTTTATCAAGTGACTTCATTGTATCCTCCCTTATTGAATCTGGCCTTGCTCTTGTTCCTTACTTAGCAAATGGGCCACAAGAAGATATGAGAACTTGGAAAAGATTTGTGCATTGAGACTTCCTATTGTCAGATGGAAAGCTTGAGTAAATTTTTTGGAGAAATGTAGTTTGTTTACTCTATCCAAAAGTTACACATGAGTAAGAGTGAAAATGGAATAAATTCTCTTAGTTATTAATAATACCCAACCGATCCCCCCAAAAATCAAGGGAGATTTATATGGATTAAATTTAAGTCAGATTAGCACAATTACTCAGGGATTAATCCAATATATTTTTCTATATGCTAGACTATTTAATTCCTAGCTGCACTACCCAAGAACCCAAAAACAAATAGCCAAGTACTTGCTATCTGAGTCTCAGGTTATATCTGCTCCATCAGTTTATCCTCTATGGTCATTTAAGTTGGGTATGTGTTCTTGGTCCATACGGTCTCATAGAGACCTCCCATTTTCTCCATCTCCTTTCTTATCCATCCCCCTTTTCTTGCATCTCTTTTCTCCACATTGTTGCGACCTGCTAGCCTCATTCCAGTCCAGTAACTGAAATTTCACCTACTTCTCTTCTCCCCAGTAATTGGCTGTAACCACATTTATTTAACTAAACAGCTTCAGTGCAGTAGCTGGGTATAAAATTAACTCATATAATCAGTGGTCTTTCTCTACAAAAAGTATAAACAGGATGAGAAAGAAATTAGGGAAGCAACACCGTTCACAATAGTCACAAATAATATAAAATACCTTGGTGTGACTCTAACTAAGGAAGTAAAAGATTTGTATGATAAGACTTCAAGTCTCTGAAGAAAGAAACTGAAGATCTCAGAAGATAAAAAGTTCTCCCATGCCCATGGATTGGCAGGATTAATATAGGAAAAATGGCTATCCTGCTGAAAGCAATCTACAGATTCAATGCAATCTCCATAAAAATTCCAACTCAATTCTTCACTGAGTTAGAAAGGGCAATTGAAAATTCATCTGGAATAAAATAAAAAAAAATAAAAAAACTAGGATAGCAAAAACTATTCTCAACAATAAAAGAACCTCTGGTGGAATCACCATGCCTGACCTCAAACTGTACTACAGAGCAATTGTGATAAAAACTACATGGTACTGGTACAATGACAGACAGGTAAATTAATGGAATAGAATTGAAGACTCAGAAATGAACCAACACACCTGTGGTCATTTGATCTTTGACAAGGGAGCTAAAACCATCCAGCAGGAAAAAGACAGCATTTTCAACAAATGTTGCTGGCACAACTGGAAGTTATCATGTAGAAGAATGAGAATAGATGCATTCTTATGTCCTTGTACACATCTCAAGTCTAAGTGGATCAAAGAACTCAACACAAAACCAGAGACTGAAATTCATAGAGGAGAAGTGAGAAAAGCCTTGAAGATATGGGCCAGGGGAAAAATTCCTAAATAGAAAGCGATAGCTTGTGCCCTAAGATTAAGAATCGACAAATGGGACCTCATAAACTTGTAAACCTTCTGTAAGGCAAAAGATACTGTCAATAAGACAAAAAGGCCACCAACAGATTGGGAAAGAATTTTTAGCAATCCTAAATCTGATAGGGGACTAATAACCAATATATAAAAAGAGCCCAAGAAGCAGGACTCCAGAAATTCAAATAACCCCATTAAAAATGGGGTACAGAGCTTAAAAAAAGAATTCTCAATTGAGGATTACTGAAGGGCTGAGAAGCACTTGAAAAAATGTTTAACTTCCTTAATCATCAGGGAAATGCAAATCAAAACAACCCTGAGATTCAACCTCACACCAATCAGAATGGCTAAGATCAAAAATTCCGGTGACACAGATGCTGTCAAGGATGTGGAGAAAGAAAGACACTCCTCCATTGCTGGTGGAATTGCAAGCTTGTACAACCACTCTGGAAATCAGTCTGGCAGTTCCTCAGAAAATTGGACATAGTATATTGGAAGATACAGCAATACCTCTCCTGGGCATATACCCAGAAGATGTTCCAACTGGTAAGAAGGACACATGCTCCACTATGTTCATAGCAGCCTTATTTATAATACCCAGAAGCTGGAAAGAACCCAGATGCCCCTCAACAGAGGAATGGATACAGAAAATGTGGTACATTTACACAGTGGAGTACTACCCACCTATTAAAAACAATGAATTTATGAAATTCTTAGGCAAATGGATGTATCTGGAGGATATCATCCTGACTGAGGTAACCCAATCACAAAAGAAGTCACTTGATATGCACTCACTGATAAGTGGATATTAGCCCAGAAAGTTAGAATACCCAAGATACAATTTGAAAAACACAAGAAAATCAAGAAGAAAGAAGACCAACGCATGGATACTTCATTCCTCCTTAGAATAGGGAACAAAATACCCATGGAAGGAGTTACAGAGACAAAGTTTGGAGCTGAGACAAAAGGATGAACCATCCAGAGACTGCCTCACCCGGGGATCTATCCCATAATCAGCCACCAAACACAGACACTATTTTATATGCCAGCAAGATTTTGCTGAAAGGACCCTGATATAGCTGTCTCTTGTGAGGCTATGCCAGTGCCTGGCAAATACAGAAGTGGATGCTCACAGTCAGCTATTGGATGGAACACAGGGCCCCCAATGGAGGAGCTAGAGAAAGTATCCAAGGAGCTGAAGGGCTCTGCCATCCTATAGGTGGAACAACAATATGAACTAACCAGCACCACCACAGCTTGTGTCTAACTGCATATGTAGCCTAGTCGGCCATCATTGGGAAGAGAGGACACTTGGTCTTACAAAATTTATATGCCCCTGTACAGGGGAGCTCCAGGGTCAAGAAGTGGGAGTCGGTGGTTAGGGGAGCAAGGTTGGGGGAACGTGTAGGGGACTATTGGATAGCATTTGAAAAGTAAATGAAGAAAATATCGAATAAAAAATTTTAAAAAAGAAAAAAAAAAGAAAAAATTTGGTGAGAAAAGTACACATATTCTCACTTGGTGTATATGAATATCTGCCTGCCATGGGCAACCAAGTCTTGGAGGACAGTATTTTGCATTTGAATATATAGTAGCACCATACCATCCCCAACATAAGTCCACAAGGATCAATCAACTTATGTGATGAAATGCCCACTGTCCTCACATGGAAGAGACCAGGTAAAACAAACAGAAAATTCAAGTTGTCCAATCCATAATAGTTACTCACTTGAGTCATGGATTAAAAATATTTGTTATGTGGCAATGTTTGACTGATACAGACAGTATAGCCAAATAAAACTACAAAATGTTTAGGATTAATTAGGATCATTGTCTGATTACTTGTAGTCCTAACAAAGGTCATACTGATTGGCAAAGAAGTAATTTAATTCTTTATGTTTTATCTTCATGGAACAACTTCAGTGATTTGGAAACAAATCCCATTAAATGGAAACAGTGTTAAACATGTCCCTGATAATTCCCATTATTCACATAGATGGATGTGGCCTGTAGCTTTTCATATCCTGTATAAGCTTTGGAAATGACACAGGTTAACAGAATGGATGTGAAAACAAGATTCATCATTCTGCTTCATATAAGAAACACAACTCAACAATAATGATAGACATTACCTCAGGGTATAGGCCTGGAAAAATCTATTTCAAGCCAACAGACCCAAGAAGCAAGCTAGAATAGTCATTCCAATATCTATTGAAGTAGACTTTTAACCAAAACTAGATTAATCAAAAGAGACAAGAAAGGCCTTTCACATACAACATATGAAAATCTACCAGGATGATATTTCAACTCTGAACTTCTTTGCCCCAAACAGAAGGGTACCCACATTTGTTAAAGAAACAGTGCTATAGCTTCAGTGTCACATACAACTCCACACATTAATAGTGGGAGACATCAGCACACCACTCTAACCAATTGGCAGGTCATCCAGACCAAGGAGAGGGGAAAAAACTTGAGAAATAATGACACTAATACATATTGTGAAGGAAATGAACCCTATAGACATCTATAGAATATTTCACCCAAACACAAAAGTATATACCTTCTTCATAGCACCAGAAATATCCTTCTCCATAACTTATCATATTGTCTGTCACAAATCAACCCTCAAAAGATTCAAGAAAGTTGAAATAATGCCTTGTATCTTCTCAGACCACCATGGATTTAAAGCTATACTGAAACAGCAGAAACACCAGAAAGCCTACACACTCATGGAAATTGAACAACTCTCTTCTCCATGATCTCTGGCTCATGGATAAAATAAAAAGATTAAAGATAGTCCAGAATTCAATGAAAATGAAGGTACTACATATCCAAATGTAATGGAAACCATGAATGCAGTACTAAGAGTAAAGTTCATAGCACTAAGTGCCTCCAGAAAAAAATTAGAAAGTTCTCATTCTAGCAATGTAAGCAATGTAAAAGTATACCTGGAAGCTCTACAAAAAAGAAGAAGAAGAA